>NC_140580.1:154384608-154638450 GCF_964204655.1 Triturus cristatus
GTAGGCACGGGGAGAGCTGACGCCGAGACTTGAACCCGGCTCCCTGGTCCCGAAGGCGACAGCTCTATATATTATGCTGCATCCTCTCGCCAGTTGTTGTTAGCCCTGCCTCTTCTCTCACCCTTTCACTATCTTCCCTCCTCCCCCCCCCCCTCCTCAGCCTCTTCCTCTTTAGTCTTCACTAGACCCGCCTGCTTGCTACCCTCAGCATTAGTATGCGCAGCCCACAATTTGCTGTCCAAATTTCACTGACATCTTGGCCAGGACAGCCAATCATTAGGCATGCATACAGAACCTTCTTTTCAACCAGGCTACACGGCGATGTGCTCACCGTGCTCCTGCCTGATAGTTCAAATAGCCACTGCTGCCTGACATTGAAGACTGCCCCCACAGGAGACCAACTGGTGATGTCCTCCCTGCGCACCCTGGTGTGCTTGATCGCCCCTCTCACCAGCCTCCTGACGACCAGCAGCATCATGGCTTTGCCCTTATGTGGACCACTGCACTTCAGTGGAGAAGGGCTTAAGGAATTTTTCTGCCTTTCAGTGCTCCCGGTTCTTGCATACTATCTCCAAGAGCTGTCATAAAATCAAACCATGGCATCCAAAGTAGCCTACGTCACAAAATGACAGGCTCAGGCCGCTATCTTGAGTGAGGCGCCAATTTTAAAACTTTCAGTTATAATTAGGGCTCCCGGTTTTATGGTATTTAATTTTTTACATTTCCGTCTGTATTTATCCCCATTTATTTTTTTGTCAACTTTATCTGTGTTTGGGGGGCATGGCTTGGCCGGCTGCAAAATGGCCGCACATTAAGTGGGCTCTGCCGGCCAAGCTTTGAAATCCGCAACTATCCTGCAGACATCGCGCCTTACCTGTCACTCCAGCGCGCGATCCGGCATCCCCGCAGCAAGAGGCATCGTCCGGAGCTTTTCTACGGCTGGCTGACTGGGGGACAGCGCGTGAGGCCTCGCCGGGCCTGTGATACGGCTCCCGTGTGGGCCGCAGCAACTCTTCCTGGGGTCTGCGCTGGCTCCGGGCGCCGCCTGCTGTGGGCCAGGATCCGGTATACAACGTACGGCCTCCTGGTGAGTGGCGCCTCCTCGGGGGGGGTCCTTGCTGGCGTGGTTGGGGGTCCGCGGGCCGTACCACCGGGTCTGGGTGGTCGCAGCCTTGCTGCCGAGGCTTCAATACACCCTTCGTGGGCCGTTCTTGCTAGCGGCTGCTGGCCCCAGACCCGGTGACGGGGCGGCGGCCCCACCGTGTCTCCCTGCCGGCCCGGCCCCCTGTTGTGCTCTGTGTCCTCCCCTGTGTGCACTGACCGCCCGCCCGGGCGGGGACACTCTGCACGGCTGCCTTTATGACTATGTTGGTGCGGCCCTCCCTGTAGCAGCCTTCCGGCCACCTGGTAGTGCTGGGCCTGGTCCCATCATTCCACACGCACCATCGCCTGGCTCCCTCGGCTAACAAGTGGAATCCTACACTTGGAGGCCCCACCGACGTGGTCCCTGGGCTTTGGCTGTGACTTGGGACTGCGCCCGCCTCCTGCCGCCTGTTGCTGGTCGTTGCTCCCTCTGCTGGGCCCTTCCCGTGCCGGGTGCCCCTCCTGTCCTGTTGCTGGCGCTGCCAATTCAGGGGGGCCCCCGGGACGCTGACTGGAGTTGTAGACCCCGCCTGCGCCCTATCTTCCTGCTTGGTGGGATCTCCCCTGCGGGCGGCGGGCGACGCTCGTACCCGGAACACTCATTCTCCCTGGAGGGACCTGAGGGGCCGCCCGTGAGTGGTTGGCCGCAGTTGTTGGTTGGGCTGCGGTCGAGATCGGCCCCCTCTTGCGTTCTGCCCTCGTCTGGGGTTCCGGGTGCTTGTGGTGCCCACGCACCTCGCTCCATACTCGTCTTGGGCGCTGTTGATTACTGTACGTCGCCTGGCTGGTGCCCACTCACTAGCTGACTCCGCTGGTTCTGCCTCTTGGTGGAATACATTGCTTGCATAACACACTCACCATAGTGTGGCCTCCGTTTTTTCCCTCCCGTATCCTGGTGGTGCTCTGACCGTGCCTCTCCGCGCTGCTGTACTGGTGGTCCCCTGCGTGGGTGGCGCTGGTCTAGCCCTGCTTGCCTGGGAGTACTGGTCATCGGCATTGGAGTGCTAGCCTGCTTTACGTCTTCCTCGCCATTGGTAAGTCCGACCCGCGGCAGCCCAAGATCGCCTTTGACCATCGTCCCGACAGGAGGGTTCCACTGCTGTGGGGGGGAGGCCGCAGACGCCTCCGCGGCGCCACCGTTCCGTGACGACGACCTGAAGGCGATCATGCTGGACGTGAAGTCGACTGTTACTGGCATAGCCTCCCAGCTGGACTCAGTGAAAGCCCGTCACGCCATACTCAGAGCTGCTCGGGACAGGGGCACCATCATCCACCAGGACAATACCCTCTCCTTTTTCCCGGACTACACCACAACTGTTCAGGCGGCCCGGCGGGAATTCCTACCTGTCAAGCGCATTCTACAGAAGCACGACTTCTCATACTCCTTGGCCTATCCGGCGAAGCTCAAGGTCCGCCAGGGCGCCAAGACTCATCTTCCCTGACCCTCGGGAGGCGCTGGTGTTTGCCAAGAAGATCGATAAATCGGCCCGGAAACCAACGTGTAAATCCCCTTCCGAGGCTACGGACCGCCTCAGCGATAATGACTGAAGTGACTTTGTTGATTGCTGTTGTCTTCCCTCCTTTTTATGCGATGCCTAACTCCACCTAAGCTTGGGCACCCTGCCTCACTGCAGGGGGTACGCCTGGCCCCGCCATGCCCTCACGGGATGATTCCCAACTGTATTGCTGTTTTTCCCCTTCCCAGTTGTGGGTTCCTGGGGTGGGATGGGTTGGTGTCTCAGCCTGATTGGGGGGTTGGAGTGGGAGGGGGTTTGGTGGTCTTTTTGATGTCTGCTTTTAGTTTTTTAGTATGTGGGACTTGTTTGGGATAAACGATGGCTCACTATCTTTCTTGTTGTGGCCCAGGGTGGGTGGATTGAGTTGTTTTGGTGGGTTCGCTGGGGTTTCTTTTTGTTTTCCTTCTTGGACTGTTGTTTTCTTATGGTACTGTTTGGTCTTTCTGCACTGCCTGCTCATGTTTATTCCTAGACATTGTATTGTGCTTCTGGCTGCATATTTTGCTGGTCTATTGACTCCTCACTCTCTGCCTCCACGCTGCCTTTTATGGGTGTTTCCCGTTCCTCTACTGGGTGGGTGGCTTCCGTTTGCTACTATACTCTTTCATGGTACTGTCATTACAGGTTTTGACCGCGATACTGCATTGTGTTACAGTTCTGTTTCAGGTCACTGGTTATTCCCGGGCTGTGCCCATGCTGCTCCACTGCCCCCCCCCCCCTCCCCTTCCTTGCTGCACCTCTTGTGGTCGGGTCCGTGGCGCACCATCCCTGTTTATTGGCTCCCGGTGGGCTGCCCCATCTGCTTGTGGGGCCTGCATTCTATGCTGCGTCTCGTTGCCCATTGAATCACGCCCCTCTCCTGCCCCTGGCATTTGCATGTGGCGTCATTTGTGGGTGTTGCGCAGCGCTACGCCCTGTACTCACCTCTTATGGTTGATATCGTCTGCTCAACCTGGAATGTGTGTTGTCTGAACGACCACCGTAAGGCCCGACTGATCCATGCTCACTTACAGCGACACAAGGTAGATATATGTCTCCTACAGGAGACACACTTGCTGCCCGGCTCTATTTCCAGACTTCAAACGCGATATTGGGGGGAATCCCACTCCTCCACCTACTCGTCATATGCCAGACGGGTCTCAATCTTGTTGCGCAGGGGTCTCCCTTGGCAGACCACTCAGGTGCTCACTGATCCTGAGGGCAGGTACGTGATTCTTCATGGTCTACTGTTGGCCCAGACCGTTAAGATTGCTGCGGTCTACGGCCCTAACTTGGACGATTCGGAATTTTCCACCACATTTGGCACCTCATTTCTGCTTGCGGCCCTGCTGCGGTCGTCTGGCGATGTGATTTTTATGTCGCTTTGTCGGCAACCTTGGACCGTTCGGGCTCCCACTTGACCCATCCTCGTGCCTCCGCGGCTCTTATGTCTATCTTAGTGGACAATTCTCTTTATGATGCTTGGCGCTACTTCCGTCCCGATGCCCGTTAGGGCACCTGCGTTACCGGTGCAAGTGGCTGTTGGTCGCGCATTGACTTCTGGCTGATCTCGCCAGACGTCCTGTCCTGGCTCATTGAAGCGGGGCATATGGCTCGCACCTTTTCCGACCATGCGCCGGTGCAGATCCGCTTCCGCCCTCCTCATTCCCTGAGGCTGCTTTTACCTGGCGACTTCCCTCAGGCGTCCTCCAGGACACGGCCTTTTGCGCGGACATCCGTACTGCTATATCCAACTACTTCGAGATAAACACTGGATCTGTAGACTCCGCCTTGACCTTATGGGAAGGGTTTAAGGCCGTCATTCGGGGCGAATGTATTTCTAAACAGGCTGGGGTCCTCCGCTCCATCCGCACCTCCTTGGCTAAGCTTGAGACGGAAATAAAAGATCTTGATGCCGTCCAGGTGGCTCACCCCTGTCCTGAGACGCTGGCGTTAATACGTCAAAAACACACTAAATTCTCGGATGAGGCGGGCCATGAATTTTTCTTTTTGGGCAGAGAGGGTCGGGCTCGTCGTTTCGGTGAAGGGGCCCGCCCGGGGCGCACTCTTGCCAATCTTCTTCGCCCACCATGTGCCGCCTCTTATATGGAGGCCCATCAAGGACCACTTCGCCGGAGGAAATCCAGTCCTGTTTTCTTGACTTTTATTCTCAGCTATATTCGCCCGGAACTCCTTTGTCACGGGGGACTTTGAACAATAATCGGAAATTTCTGGATGAACCTTTCTCCAGGGAGGAACTACTTGCGGCCATCAATAGCTTACCCGGGGACAAGGCACCCGGCCCGGATGGCTTACCAGCCTCATTTTACAAAATGTATGCCGATCTTCTTGAACCACATCTATCGGCAATGTATAATGAATCCCTTGACACTGGTCTCTTCCCGCTGTCGCTACGTGAGGCGATCATAACCTTGCTGCTTAAACCCGATAAACCTGACGACCGCCGCGACTCATACCGCCCCCTTTCCCTAATCCATATTGATAACAAAATGTATGCGAAATTGATCGCCTCTCACCTGCTATTACTCATGCCCCTCATAGCTCTCCCTGACCAATCAGGTTTTATCCCCGGTAGGGCAACCTCGCATAACCTCCGAACAATATTCTCAGTGTTACATCAGATTAATCCTAACCTCCCGGCTGTGGTTGCCCTCTACGCTACAAAGGCGTTCGATACGCTGGCGTGGCCCTTCTTGTTCTATCTCTTGCAACGCTTAGGCTTCAGCGAACTCTTTTTGCGTAAGGTTAAACTCCTTTACACTAACCCTTTGGCGCGTCTCCGTATCAATGGCCCGGTTTCCAGCCCCGTCTGCATTGCTCGTGGCACACGGCAGGGATGCCCATGCTATTTGCCATTGCAATGGAGCCCCTGGCCGCTAGGCTCCGGCAGCACCATACTCATAGAGGAATAGGTTTTTCGTCCTGCTCCCTCCTCGTCTCCATGTACGTGGACGATGTAACCCTATACGTCCATCACCCTCAGGAGAACCTAAGCCCCCTGGTCAGGGAAATCATACGTTTTGGCGGGCTTTCCGGCATTCAAGTGAACTGAAGCAAGTCTGTCTTATGCCACCATGCCATCACATCGGACTTTCCTTTTGTGTGGGCTTCCGGCCCCACGTGTTATTTGGGCATCTGGCTGAGTAGAGACCTGGATGAATTGTGGAGATCTAACTTCGGGCATGCAGTCGCCTGGCTGGAATCTAGGATCCCATTGTGGAGCCACCTTCCACTCTCTTTGGCGGGCCTGATCGCCATGATGGTGGTCCTGCCTAAATTTCTTTATTTGTTTTTAAACATTCCTATTCCTCTTACCACCCATTTCTTTCGTAAATTACGCTCCCTTATTACGCTAGTCTGGGCGGGCAAGCAGCCACGAGTTGCATATGACATCCTTACTCTCCCCATGTCTGCCGGTGGTATGGGCGCACCTGATTTCCGGATCTATGCCTTGTGCGCCCAAGCCAGTTTTCTGCATTTTTGGATACATCCTACTCCTTATCAGCCTCATGTCGCTGTTGAGACGGATTTAGCTTCCCCTTGGCCTCTGTCCACTGCTTTGTTTGTTCCCGCGGTGCACCCTCGGGCGGAGGTCGACACGGTTGAGATGCTGCGCTGGGTTTGGTCTGGCTTACGCCGGCTTTCCGGCCTTTCCCGGCTGTCTGCCAATGCCGTGCCAATAGTGAACCATCTGGATTTTCCCCCACTTCAGCCTTCTTGCATGCGTCCTGTTTGGGTTTGAGGACGGTGGCGGATCTTTACCCAGAAACCCAGACAACACTTTCTATTCTCTCCCTGACTCCTCGGTCCGCTGGACACACTCTTATTTTATCAGCTGCGTGCTATATGCCGGAAACTCCACCCCACATTCCCCCAACCCCCACCTACCATGCCGGCTCTGGATCTCGTGTATAAGTCCCCGACGCCATGCAAATTGGTTACCAAATTATACGCGCTTACTTTAATGGCCACCCCCATCTCTTCGGATCTGGCGCGGGTGGCGTGGGGTGTGGATCTTGGTACTGACATTTCGCAGGCCGACTGGCAGTACCGTTGTAACCAGACAAAAAAGCTGTCACCGAACTACCGGCTCCGTCTGATACATTTTAAGTACTTGCACAGGTTGTACCGCACCCCTGTTCAGCTCCACAAGCTCGGGCTCATCCCGGCGGACTCTTGTGTGCGTTGCGCTGACCCTTCTGCGGACTTTGCACATTTAGCGTGGTTATGTCCTAAGGTCTCAGAATTCTGGCGGATGGTGTGCTCCACCATTTCTGACATCACCGGCGTCACGGTGCATCCCAACCCTCCCCTGTGCCTCCTTGGTTTTGTAAAATTCTGCCCCGATGCTTCCTGCCGCCTGATTTCGATGCTGCTGGTCCTGGCCAGGCGTAGAGTGGCCATATGTTGGGGTTGCCTGCCGGCTCCAAAGGTTGAGAGCTGGCTGGAGGACGCCTCTCGGTGCCAGACTCTCCTATCGGAGTTCTGGGACTTATTGCCCATTAGGTCCCGACCCGTGGATATCTGGGGCCCCCTGGTTACCGATCTTCAATCCCGTTCCCATTCCTGGGGCGCTGCCTGTCCCACGCTCCCTGCCGGCTCTGTGCCCGCGGCGGCCGTCGGTGCTGGTCAGCAGCCACCCCCTCCCCCTACACGGGCGCCCCCGCCTTACTGATGCTCCCCACTGAGGCTTTTAGCGTTGATGTATTCCCCTTAGAGTTAAGGGGCCTCTGAGTGGTGGGGCTGTGATTCTGACCCTCATGTTTTTTCTGCTTGCGGTATGATGTGGACGACTAGCAGCCAAATACTTAAACTTGACATGTACTCTGTTGTTTTGAGCTGGAGTATTGCACAGTGTATTGTGTCTGATCTGTTTCTTCTCAATAAAGGTTTTTGAAAAATTAAAAAAAAACCTTTATCTGTGTTTATCCATATTTATTATGGGTTTTGTGAAACAAATATAGCTGAAACTGGTATATTTCGACATTTATTTAATCAATAAATATGTAGTCATGCTTTAATTCCTGCCAGGTTTCAGTGATCTGAACACCCGCAGAAGATAAATCTATGTACTAATATGAAAGTATGCACATTTCAGTATCAAATTTGTGCATATCTACTGCTGTTTAATTCTTTTTGCTAAACATTCCTTTCTTTTATAACCCCCCTTACCTATCAATCCACACAGTTATTGGCCTGGCAGTCATGGCAAAGTGTATTTAGAATCGCTCAAAAAGCACCCAATCTCCATTTTTATCCTCATTTAAAAATTAATACAGACAAGAAAATAAATGGTTTCTTGTCTGTATTTATCCACAAAAATCAGTAAATACAAAAAACAGGGAGCCTTAATTATAATAAATAAAAAAAAGTATTTTTTTATCCTTCTCGCCCACCTTCCTCCTAATTGGCTATTGCGCTGCACGAGAAGATGAGTCATGGCCAATATCTTCAATCAAAGAAAGACTTTCTGCTGTTAGTTGATAATAGCCATCTATGAATGGGAGACATCCACATTTATTGTGGAGAGAGCAAAGTATAGAGGATTTATTGTGACCGAGAAATCTAGTGGGTTTATTGTGACCTCTGTGAAAGCTGAGCAGCACTATTTTCAGACCCCCCCCCCCCCCCCCCCCCAAAAAAAAAAGTTGGGCTGGACAATACACACAGAAGTGGGACTGTACTTTGGCAGTGACCATGTCCGTAGAAGAACAATGACCGTTCTTTCCGTCATACATGAAGACTAATGTAACACAGAGCACATAAGGCATTAATTATTACACACCCATCACTTTTAAATCAACGGTGTACCCTAGACCTAAGTACCAAAACAATTGCCAGTTTGTAGTAACCATAGGAAAAATGATTAACAACATTTGTAATTGTTTTTAAGTTTCATATTTGGACACAGAACACATAGCAAAGATCAGACCTAATTATCAACCTTGCAAGACAAAAATAAACAAAACAATCACAACAGGACTTTTTTGTGGAAGCACACAATTTCTGCCCAATCAAAACACACTTTCGTCCCATGTAGGCGGAGCCAATGCCCCTCTCTACTAGTGATAATCACACAATTCCACGCCACACCACATAATTCAAACTATTGAAACCACATTATTCCACTCCACAACAGAAATCCAATGCACACTAATGTATATATATTTCTACAGCACACCACATAATTAAACTCCACCACAAAATACAAATCCACATAATTCCACTTCATTACACACAGTCCCACTCCACTTAATTCCAATACACTCAAACACATAATTACTATCCACATAATACAACTGCACACAGTGCCACATAATTCCACAACACAATGTCATTCCACACAATGCCACAACTAACCATTCTGATCCAACCCACATAATTCCACTACACACCACATACATCCACTCCATAAGACATAGGTAAAATCCATTTACATTTACGCCAATAGCTTTTTTTTTTTTTTTTTTTTTTTTTACACCCAAGCACACAGATCTGAAGCTTAGCTCCTCCTACCCATTCATTCTTTTTCGTCACCAAAAATGTGAAGCTAGCCACACAGTTCCGTGCCACACAATTCAACTCCACACATTTCCAATCCACACCACGTATTTCCTCCACAAACCACATAATAAAACTCAACAAGACCATTACAGAACACACCGCATGCATCCAATCCACACCACACATTTCAACATTAAGCCACAAAATTCAACGGCACACCACATAATTAAACTCCACTGCATGCCACTTCACAACACAAAATACTATTCCACACAATTACACTCCATAACACACAATCCCACTCCACACAATTCCAGTACACTCAATACCACAGTTACTATCCACATAATTCCACAGCACACCATGCCACATATTTCTACTACACAAATACACTCCACGCCACCCGATTACGCAACTAGTCGAATCCAACTCGCATAATACCACTACACACCACATACACTCTTTGCATACAACTCGGCCAAGCTATGGAACTCATTGCCCTTGGACATTCGAGTCCAGCCCAACCTCCTTTCATTTCGTAGGGCACTCAAGACCTGGCTGTTCCCGTAAGGCTTCCCCGCGCATGGTTTCTTTATCATTAGCGCTGGGACGCTTACGGGCAGCCATGCGCTCTACAAATCTGTAAAATAAATAAATAACACATAGATAAAATACATTGTCATTTACAATGCCAATAGCTATAACAAATGCGAGACCAATTGCATTTCCAATGCTTGTTTGGGGGTGTTGTCTTGATTTTAAGTTGTCATGAACAATGTATCTGGAGCCAGCTTGCCCTTCGAAGAAGGACGGAGATGCTGCTCTGATCCTTCTTTGTCGTGGTCATCCTTCCAGTCTTTAGAAGACCACGATATCCGGAGGTTATCAAAAGGATCCTGTTTGTTAAATATTGTCAGATTGTAAAGCGGCGTCAGTACCGAGTGACAGGTGGATGCACTGTAGAGAGCTGAGCACCCTGACCCGAACAGCAGACTCCGTGTGGAATGATACTCGTCCTTCTCTGTGCTAATGTTTACACAGTATTTGCTCTCCCTCCTCATTGGCTGTGGGATGCATAAGGTGATTGGCGACGGTGCAGCGTGTGCCGTGACTCACTTTTTGCTGAGTTCATAGAAGTGTATTTTTATCTGCCTTGCCACTCGGCACCTAGCACAACGTTTCAGGACACTTTCCATGCTTTTCTTGCAGCTCTGCTGTGTACGTATGCTTTGGGGGGTGTTGTGGGGCTGTTTCTCTAGGTGTCCGGGTTTCTCATGGGAGACATTCTTGGCGTCTTGTTGACACATTCAAACCTTTTGTGGTTGTTGGAGCCGGCTGCCGAAATACACGTGTAATTTGTGTGCAGTATTTATCACGTTGTTTTAAAAAAAAATGTAAATGTCTTTTGTTTTGCAGCTCATGCGTTTGCATGTTAAGTGACATGGACGAAGCCGCGCTGTCGCTGGGCACGGTCGATGCCTCCTATTTGCCTCACTTGGGAGGGTACCTTGGCGGCGGAAGCAAGCATTCCACCGAAGAATGGGTAAGCGAACACTGCACATCTGTGTGCCCTTTAACGAGTTCTTCTTACCTTAAAGCCTACCAGCGCCGGAACGCATGCTCGTTGGTCGCCGCCTTCTCTTATTCCACCTGCTTGCTCTGAAAGATGATTGTTTTCTCATCAGTACTGACAACATGCGAATCCTTGCCTCCCATTGCATAACGCATCCACCGTGTGGCACGTGGACTGTAATTAAGCTCATGTATAACCAGACATTCAGGGATTTGTACATGGATATATTTTGTTGCTTGCCAGCCCAGCCACAATGTTTTTTTTTGTTTTTTTGCAGACTTTGAGCTGGAAAGTGTTCTGTGTCAGCTATTCTGGCAGGGGGTCCTTGGGAGTTGAGATTACAGATTGTGCCTGTTGAACCATGACACCAGGGTTTTAAAAGGCGATTTCGCAAAACTGTTTATCTTTGGTCAAATCAGTTTATATTCTTCTTGTCACACAATAGATCTTGTCTGATGTTCGTTGTCTGATATATTAGTTTAGCTTCTTCTCTAATGTGGTAATAATTGGGGGTCTTGGTAAGACACGGGCTCCACTTTAATGCATTATATGAACTCAATGTTGACGTGTATGCTCCGATGTGCGCTCTTATTTCCTGAAGGTAGGTGTACTCCGTTCCCCTTCAGTCACTACATGAACAAACAGGTTTTCCAGATTTTTTATGCATATGGTCTCATTTTGTTTAGCCCTCTTTTTTGGGGGGGGGGGGACAGTTTGAGATTTTATAATTGCTAACAGACTAACCTGTCTGAGAATATCAGTCATTTCGATAAATTTAGAATTCTCGAAATGCAACCATAGTGCTGATTTCGCTGCAGCTCTTTAATATATTTTAAACCCTTGTGCAAAATCAAACTGCGGAACAGAGATACAACCTCGCCCGCCCCCCCCCCCCTTTCGCTTGTTATCAGATCTGAACTTTTTTCTTCAAATGTACTAATTGTAAGCCTGCTTCTGACTCTCTCCGAAGTGCAGCCTTTTGTAACTTAATGGCTATTTTCCAGTACTGATGCAAAACAAGATCTTGGGGGCCAGTAGCTGGATTTGAATCGACAGCATTTATTGAGCCCATCTACTTTGCCCTCTTTTCAAACTCATTGTTTCTGCAGGATCGTAGCTGAGCTATGTAACTTTCATAGCTTGACCCACAAAGTCATCTCGTTTTGTGAATTATATTTTGGGATGCTCTTGAAAATTATGGATTTTAGGTTGCTTGCTTAAAACCATAATAATTCCTATTTGTAAAGCATGATCATATCACCCATTAAGGGTTTGAAGGTGCTGGGCGCCGTCGGGGAGATTAAGTGAGCTATTGCCCAGCAGGCGAGCTGCCGGGGATCGAAACGCAAGCTGCGTGCTCCAGTCAGCTGCTCTGGCCTCAGTGCCACACCTCTCCTTAATACAACGTTCAAATGCTAAACCCTTGAAAACCAGATGCCTCTGATAAAGCAGGCCTCCTCATTCCTATTGGCCACCAACAATGCTCTGCACGTAGTCGGGGCATTAAAGACTCCATGCTCGTTCACTCCAAGGCATACTTGCAGAGAGCAGCTGTTTAGGTGCCACTTGACATTATTTTGTGTGTTAAGAGAATCTTGTCTCTGAGTTTTGACTGAGAGCACTGTCAGCCTATCTGTGTTTCTTTGGCTGGTGTCCCAGGTTGGACTAGTCCAGATCACTGTAACCTGGTGCCTTCCTGCCTCCCCTGTTTACTTTGGCTCTTTAGGCCCTTTGTAGTGATCGAACATGGGTCAAAAATCACTTCACAAACATGCTTGAGTAGATGTGGGAGTGCGGGGAGCGCCTAAAATCTTATTCACCAAAAGACTGTTCAATAGCACATCTGTGGGTGGGTGGCTCGAGTATGGTGCTAAATCTCAATTTAATAAGGCACTATATCCCTAAACAAGGAGCAAAACAGCATATCAAATGTACATACAGTATGTAAGGACAGACTCAATGAGGGAGTTGTAGGTTGTAATTAGAACATTTATAAACATTTCTTACTAAAGTTCAAAGAGGTACAATGCAGAAATCGATAAAGTGCAAGCGCATAAAGTCATCGTCATGTAGGCTCTCAGCAATAGGGCAATACAGACTAATAGTCAAAATCAAAAATATTCCAAATCCCAAATGTGCAGAAAAATCTGTAACAAATTGGACGGCACCCCTAGTAGCTTTGTAAAGATCACTGGCTCACCCCCCAAATTGGAAGGTTTATATAGGAAATCTTCACCTAGAAATGGATGAAAAGTGCAGATTCATAATGGCGTGAGCAAATAAATTTCAATTCCAACAAATCGGACCAATGAAAATAAGAGCATTATACGGTGTCACATAACCTTGCTCCGTAAGCACCAACCCACTACATGAATATTAGTTCAGGCCCCTCTATAATAATATCACCCGGAGATAGCAACATAGACTAGTTACAAAACAACTGTGGAGTAGTGTGAATAAATGCAGTATAGAGAACTGCTGGAAGAAATCTTGATGAAAGTTACATTACTGAGCCCATGCTAGAGAGCTTTCTTCGAGAACAATGTCAATAGGAAATGAGTTTGACTTTGCGTGATGGTGTGCAGTAGAAATAAACTGTAAATGTGCAGGGTGAGACATCCATTTTAAGCAGATGGCGGCGAGGCCCAGCTGAGTACTAGTTAGCATAAGCCAAGAAAAGGCACTTTAACAGTTTATGGCAAAATCGTTTCAAAGGCAATACATCAGGTAAGTGTACACATATAAATTAAAGTGTAAATTACTATTCTGCAGATTTTTAATAATGATCAGGGTTTTTAATATCTTTGTACCTAATATAAGGTTTACTTCAATGTTTTTTATAGTTCTTATTGTTGAATTTTTCACATGTACTATTCACAATTTACGAGATTTTATTGGTTCACTTATGTTTTTATTACTTTCATCTCACAAATGTTTTTGAAAATTGTCACATGGTACGTCAGAGGCTTGAACTCCACCATTAAGCGACAGAGTCTTATCTCACCTCTCCAAATTAGATGTTAATATTGCGTTACTGCAAGAATCACATCTTACCGAAGGCGAATCACTAAAACTCAAAAGAAATTGGGTTGGTGAAATCTTTTTCTCACCAGGAGATGGCAAAAGGAGTGGGGTTATAACTCTTTGTCACAAAGCACTGAATGCCAAGCTTGTATCTCAAGAATCCGACACAGTGTAGGTGGATTCTCACTAACCTCCTGCTGGGGAAGACCCCTCTGTCTTTGCTTAACATTTATGCCCCTACTAGCGGTGATGCCACGTTTTGGTCTCGTATATCTCCATTATTGCTCAAGTACCCATCAGAAAACTGTATTCTTGCAGGAGACTGCAACCAAGTGATGGACCCGTTTACTGATTCTAAATCCCCCTTTATCCCAAACACGCCACACAAAGTTTTCACACAAACTATTCAACAAAGAAACTTATTAGACTCATGGCGCCTCTGCAACCCATCCACAAGAGAATACTCCTTTTTTTCCTCTCCACATCAAACACAATCTCGAATAGACCATATTTTTATTTCACGCAACATTTCCCAATCCTTACGTTCTGCTGACATAGGCCCTATACTCATTTCGGATCATGCACCTGTTTCAATTCAATTAGACATTTTAAATCAATCCACATTGCCAAAAAAATGGCGTTTCAATAATTGCTTACTCCTTGACCCTAATTTCAATTAATCTTTTACCTCTTGCGCTCAAGATCACATTAATTTAACGAATGATGTCTCCTTTCATACAGTGGGGGACGTCTTTAAGGCCACCGTACGGGATTTCATCATTAGATTTGTGTCAAATAAACGTAAAGTTTCCCGCATATTACATAACACACTACTTGCTAAGATTAAAAAACTTGAGCACTCCTTCCACACCTCCAAGTCGAAGGACTCCCTTAAAGATCTCATCACTGCAAAAATCGCTTTTAATGAGTCCACTACCGAACAGGCCTCCCTATACTTACTGAAATCCTCAGCAAAGTATTATGGTGGCCAAAATAAATCAGGCAAACTTCTAGCCAATTATCTAAAGATTAAAAACAGAAACTTCATATTGATTCCATTATAGATGATAGCCAAGCACCGAAATTCAAAGACCCTGAAATACTCCAAGAATTTGTACATTTCTATCAATCCCTTTACACACCAGAAAACACACCCTCAGATACAGACATATCCCAATATTTCTCCACAATTCAAAAACATATTAATCCCCAATTAGATTTAGCCTCTTTGGAAGCTGAACATACACAAACAGAATTGTTAAATGCTTTAAAAACTCTTAAAAAAGACAAGGCCCCAGGCCCAGACGGCTTCACAGTGGAATTTTATTTACATTTCGTTCATCTATTACTCCCACACTTACACACTCTTCTTTCTTCCTTTATCGCTTCCCGTAATTCCACTGGCTCTTTTTCCGAAGCCTTGATCTGTCTAATACCAAAGGCTGATAAGGATTTACGTTGCTGTAAGAATTATAGACCTATATCCTTAGTTAACGTAGATTATAACATTTTCTCGAAAGCTCTAGCCCTAAGATTAGAACCATATCTTCCCATGCTGCTTGGAAAAGAACAATCAGGTTTTGTCAAAGGTCGCAACATCACTGACAATACACGCTTATTCTTTGACAATTTATCTAAATCATCACATTATCCGGACTCCTTGGCGGCAATTGCGTTCGATGCAGAAAAGGCCTTTGATAGGGTTTACTGGCCTTTTATCTTCCACACTCTCAAGTGGTTTGGGTTTGGACCGAAAATCATTTCTTTAATAGCCCTACTTTACTCTGAGCCCAAGGCCGCCATATCTACCAATGGCCTCATCTCCCCCTACTTTAATCTTAAACGATGGGGGGACGCCAAGGATGCCCCTTGTCCCCTTTTCTTTTCAATTTGGCCTTAGAACCCTTTCTCTCAAGAATACGCCAGAATAACTCAATAACAGGTTTTGTCTCGGATCCTCAACAAATTAAGCTGGCAGCATATGCTGAAGAGATTTTATTTTTTCTCTCCAAACCACAATCTTCACTTACAGCTTTCATGGGAGGGGTGGAGGCCTATGGATTGGTATCTGGCTATAAACTGAATAGAGGAAAATGTGAGATATTACCCTTAACCAAATACACCTTTAAAGATGATTTTAAGATCTCCAACCTTACTTGGAGCCCTAAACATATAAAATATCTTGGTATCTGGTACTCTCCCTCTATAAATACATCTATCTCTTTAAACATAGACAAATGTTCTGCCAAACTTAAAACTTTGGTCGCAAGATGGCATCCCCTTCATCTTTCTTGGTGGGGTCGTCTGGACACAATCAAAATTATGTTGACTCCGATAGTTTTGTATATCCTTTCTAACATTCCACTTTCCATTCCATCTAAATTCTTTCAAAAGATTAATTCTATTTTGACTTCTTTTTTTATGGAATGCTAAAAAACCAAGAATGGCGTTACAGAAATTAACAAGACCAAAATCTGAAGGCGGTGTCAATTTTCCCCCATTTCGCCAATTATCACAAAACCTTTCAGTTGCGACAACTATCAAATTGGATAACTAATCAATCTGAAGATAAACCTCTCTGGGTGGATCTTGAGACCTCGTTTTTAGCTCCCTTCTCATTTCAGGAATATCTCTCCTTTACTCACGAACCACAAAAGCTCTCTACTCCCAAACCACAAAAGCTCTCTACTCCCATAATTAAGCAATCCTGTAAACTCCACTGCACCCCACTTAGTAGTACATAATTTAGACACTTTTCTCAATTCCACAATTTGGCACAATAAACAAATCCTTCTCAATAGGAAACCTATATTTTGGAAGGCTTGGAGAAATAAAGGTCTACTCTGGGTTCATCCACTTTTAGATCAGGGCGCACCCATTCAATCTACGCAATTACAAACTCTCTATCATTTGCCTTCTTCCTTCAAACCTACATTTTTGACCTTGCAGAAAGCAATACTTGATACTTATGCTAAACTCAAATCTTCACCTTCCTCACCCTCCCGCCCCCTTTTCCCATGGCATAACCTTTTGCACATAAACCCCAAAGCGTCCACCATTTATTCCTGTTTAATGGTACCTCCTGAGATCCGAGACAAAACCAAAGTGGTACTCTCGTGGGAATCCGATCTGGGAACAAATTGGCCTATCTCTTTTTGGAACAGAATTTGGACGAAACTTAGGAAATCATCCAGAGCGGCCAGCACAACACAAACACTCTTCTTTATTTACAACAGATTGTTTCTCACCCCCACATACCTACATAAAATACACAACACAAATCTCAACACTTGCTGGACATGTTCCCAGGTTCACGCTGATCTCCATCATATGCTTTTCACATGTCCACATGTTTTTATATTCTGGAAACAGGTCTGGCACCAAATCAACACTATTTTTCACACCACAATTCCACTCTCCCCTACAAACATTTTCCTAGGTAATTTAACACCGGACTGGAAAACAAGTCAATCCCAGTTACCACTTATTGATTTGTTAATAGCTGTAGCTTTTCAGCAAATATCAAAAAACTGGAAAGATTCCTCTAAATTGTCCTATTTAGCTTGGTGGTATGCTGTATGTCACAATCATCGCCTCGATACAGCACTCGTTCATCCTATCTCTTGCTACTAAACGTTCTCACCTTTGGGGCCCACTCACACAATTTCTAGACGATACAGTGAAGAAAACTCCTTTACCTGCTCCCTCACAACAAGAAGTGACCAAGCCTCCTTGACCTCCTATTGTTTATTTATAATTATGTTTAATTTATCTTTTTCTATAATATATATATCTATATATATACTTATTTTTTATTTTAATTGTGTATTTTTGACATGTACTGTTTACGATTTGTGTGAACCTTCGCTTGTATTCATATCATCTTCTATATTATCCTTTTCATACTTTAATGGTTATCATATATCGTTATTGTTCTTTATTACACCTTCATGTATTTATGTATTAACAAATAACTGCATATATGAAGTATTGTTTTTATGATCATAATAATCTTTTCAATAAACCTTTTTTGAACTTTAAAAAAAAGGAAATAATGGTCAGGGTTGCCTTGGGAGATTTGCATAGAGAGTACATCTGCCATTGCTAACTGCTGATGTTTGTCCAAAGGCTTGTGAGACAGTGGGACCATGCTGATAGAGGTATTCTGGGTCATATATTTTTCTTTTTGTGTTCGGTTTGCAAAGCATGCCAGTGCGGCATTACTGTTCGAGATGAATGCATCAGGTATCGCTCTGATTCCATAGTCCACTTATGAGAAAACAAAACCACTATGTTTTTTTGGACAAGCATGTCTAACAAACAGCAAGTCTTTTCTAACTTGCGAAATGTAATCTGTCGTTTTGTTGCTTTTCACAATCAACTGGCTAAGTATTGAATCACGGTGGTAGTCATTTGATCTGTTTTAGCTTATGTACTCTGTAGTGCCTCCATGTCTTCTCTTACTGCTGGCTACCACCAGTAACAGTAAACATAAACATGAGGGATGCTTTGTTTGGGGAACATTTAACCTCTCGCTGCTATGCCTTTTCCCCCCTGTGCTAAGCCTTTTTTTGGCTATTTAGGGTAGTTCGCGCTTAGGCCCCTGTAACTTTTTGACCACGCAAGGTATCCACGCCAAATTTGCGTCCTTTTTTTCCAACATCATGGGGATTCTAAAGGGTTCCCAGGGTTTGTGGATTCCCCTGAAGGGGACCCAGAAATGAGCCAAAATACAGCTAAATTTTCTTTCTTTTTTTTTTTGTTGTGGAAAATTGGGGGGGAAAAGGGCTACAGATGAAAGCATCTGTTTTTTCCCCTGCAAATGGTATCAAAAAAGGGGTTGTGGTGCTAAAATCACCATCTTCCCAGCTTTCAGGGACAAGCAGTCTTCTGCCCGAAAACCAAAATATTTTACACAGTTTTGGCATTTTTCTGGGCCATAGCAAAAATAGGCTATTTTTATGTGCTTTCAACCTCTTTCCAATTAATGGTAGAAATAGGTATGAAAGCAATAATGGATCCTGGAAAGCTATACATTTTAGAAAAGCAGACAAAATTATGAATTCAGCAAGGGGTCATTTGTGTAGATCCTTCAAGGTTTCTTTATAGAAACTAACCGTTGAATATAGGAGAAATTGAAAATTAGTTGAAATAAACTGCCTTTTTTGTCAACGTTTTTGCCTGTAACTTCTTCTAATTATGACAGCTGTTTGAAAGCAATATACCGTTACATCCGCTGGAGCTTTCTGGTTGTGGGGATATATAGGACTTGTAGGTTCACCAAGAACCCGACGAACCCAGAGCCAATAACTGAGCAGCGACTTGCAATGGTTTTTTATTATGTACCAGGTATATAGCAATTATTCTGGGAAAATGTACATGGAAAAATCGGTATGAAGGACATCTGAAATGGGAACAAAATATAGAGTTTAGAAACTTGCAAAATCAGGTCGTTTTGTGATTGGTAATTTTGATGTTGCCTCAATAGGTTTTGGGCCCTTACCTGTCGCGGGTACTTGACCCACCCACACAAGTGAGGTACCATTTTTCTCGGAAGCCTTTGGGGAATGCGGGCTTGGTGGAATTTTGTGGATCCACACAGATTCCAGAACTTTCCACCACAGAAATGTTAGGAAAATGTGTTTTTTGGACACATTTTGAGGTTTGCAAGGGATTCAGGGTAACAGAACCTGGTGAGAGCCAGACAAGTCACCCCATCCTGGATTCCCCTGGGTGTCTAGTTTTAAAAAAATGTATAAGTTTGCCAGGTTTCCCTCGGTGCAGGCAGAGCTAGGGTTCAAAACCTACAGCTAGGCACTTTGCAGAAAAGGGTCCGTTTTCACTGTGAAAATGTGTTGCGTGCACGTTGCGTTTTGGGCTGTTTCCTGTCGCGGGCACTAGGCCTACCCACATAAGTGAGGTACCATTTTTCTCGGGATATTTTGGGGGATGCGGGGTGGGTGGAATTTTGTGGATCCACGCAGATTCCAGAACTTTCCACTATAGAAATGTGAGGAAAATGTTTTTTTTTTTTTTTACAAATTTTTAGGTTTGTAAGGGATTCTGGGTAACCGAACCCAGTGAGAGGCACACAAGTCACCCCATCCTGGATTTTCCTTGGTGTCTAGTTTTAAAAAATGTACAGGTTTGCTAGGTTTCCCTATGTTCCGTCTGCACTAGGGCCCAAAACCACAGGTAGGCACATTGCTGAAAACCAGTCTGTGCCTAGTGGGCTTTCTGCCGCCCTGGGGAGAAATTGGGGGGGGGGGGGGGTCAGAGGGTTTTACTGATATGCCCCCAAGGTGGGGCAGAATGACTCTGGCTATTCTTTTGGTGGTGGGAGCATTGGTATGCACATTCTGGGCAGCTTCCACCCCCCACGCATAAAAAAAAGCCAGCATAATCGCCTATTGGGCTTTCTGCCCCCCAGTGTAGGGAAGATCAGGGTCCACTGCCCCCATCTGCCCCCCGGGGGGGGTGGCAGAAAGACTGTGGCATATTTTTGGGGAGATGTGGGCATTGGCATGCCTGTTCTGGGCTGACCTCACCCCTGAATTTAAAAATAAATAAATCCTGAGGCCTAGTGGGCTTTCTGCCCCCCCCCCCCCCCCCCCCCCGGTGGGCGGGAAGATAAGGTGCTATTGCCCCAATATGCCTCCGGGGAGGGGCAGAAAGACTGTGGTAATTGTTTTTGGGGTGGGGGCATTATCATGCCCATTCTGGGCAGCCCCCACCCCTACATTATTAGAAAGAAAAAAAGAAATCCCTGAGTTCTAGTGGGCTTTCTGCCCCCCGGGAGGCAGATTGGGGGCTACTGCCTCCTGGGGTGATCCCCCAAGCAGAATCCACTAGGGAAGAAGAAAGGGGAGATTCTTCCCTTTCCAACGATACCTCTCCCATCTTTTTCGGTGCTTGGGGGGCTGAGATAGCCCCACAAGCACCGAAACTGAGAAACTGAAACTTCAGTTTCGATTCCTTTTTTTTAAAAGAAAATTTTTATTAGCAATTCTGGTGACAATACAAGTTACATAACCTCAGTACAAATTATACCCAAACATTATGATCAACCTCTAACAGTTTAGATTTTGAAACACATTAATAACTGAATACCATGAAATACATCAAAGCGCAAGATAATCTGACAGAACACCCCAAGTTAATAATCCGATACGTTTTTTTCTGACCCCCTTCAATGCATATAAACTCCATTCTAATTCATAAATACTATAGAGTTTGGATCTCCAAAATTCAAATTTCGGGGCTTCAGAGGATAACCAATCCGTTGCAATGCATAAGCGCGCCACAGTCATAGCTAAAAAAATAAAATATTTGTGCTCACTTAAGGCAGGAAAGTCAAGTAAATTTGGTTCCACTCCCATTAACATCGATGCTGAGGATATCCTGAACGGATAATGTAATACCGCTGATATGAATTCCTCAATAGTAGTCAAGAAATGCGACAACTTATTACATTGGAAAAATATATGCAACATATCAGCATCGGAATCCCCGCATCTAAAACATTTCCCATCATATTTACTACCCCAGCTTGCCATCCGTTTGGGAGTATAATATAGACGAAAAACTGTTTTATAAACTTGAGCTTTCAAATTTGCAGCTAAACATATCTCTTTAGCAATAGTTAAAGTGTCTTGAATATCCAGTTCCGGCATTCCTAGCTGATTTTGCCAGTAAGTGTTGTATTTTTTCATATCATCCTCTCTACACTCCATCAACATCAAGTAAAGTGAACCAATCCTTAATTTACATCGAATCCCCTCCACTAAATTATTAGAAAAGGGTATAATTTGTTTTTTTAAACCAAATTTTCTAACTTGGAGATACTTAAAAAAAGAATGTTGAGGGAGTTGATATTTAGCTGATAATTCTATAAATGTGACAAATATTCCATTTCCATTATATAGATCTCCTATTGTAGATAAACCCTTTCTTGACCAGCTCTTGGCGACATTATCCCAGAATATGGAAGGGAGAATTTTATCAGCGCTAAAGGGAGTATAAAAAGTAATTCTGCCCAAATTTATTAATTTCCTAACACTTCTCCAAACTTGAAAAGCAGAAATCAACACCTTAAAACGAGTATGCTTGTAATAATTACCCTCAAGTTCTTTTAATAAACATCCTTTTGCTTGTTCTCCTAATAACAAAAAAAATATCGAAGGTGCTTCGGCTTCATCCTCCATAGGTTCACCTGTCAACATATATCTCATTCTTTGTAAAAAACACACATAGTAATAAAGTAAGAAATCCGGTAACCTGCGTCCGCCCCTTTCTTCAGGTAACGTCAACCATTTCATAGCTCGACGTACTTTTCCCGGAGCCCAAAAAAATTCCCCGCAAACAATCTGAAGTTGCGATATGTATTTAATTGGAAACTGCAATGGAATCCTCCGAAATAAATATAATATTTTAGCAAGAACCTTCATCTTAATGATGTTTCCTTTACCTTTCAGTTTCGATTCCATTGTAATGACGATAGCGCGCCATTTCAATGAAATACAAAAATTGGCCTGGGGAGGTTGGGGAGGCTCTTCCCCCAGCTCCTCAGGCAAAAAAACCAAGCATTTGTAATGCAATAGGTCTCGCATTTACGTGAGTTTAAGCTATTGCATTGTAAATAACAATGTGTTTTATTTATGTTTAAAAAAAACAAAAACGCTAAATATAAGGCATTGTGATAAACAATGCCAATAGCTAAAACTTGCGTAAATGCGAGATCTGTTGCATTGCAAAATTGATTAAAAAATTGCAACAACAGGGTAGTCCAACCACCAAAACTATTTAAAGTAACCACAGACTTCAAAGAAAGGCCATACGACACACTGTAACCAAGAGATATGTCACAGTGTATCCTGGGAGAATTAAACACTGAGCGGCAATTGCTGCTGCATATACTATCCAGCATATAAAGATGGTCAGAATGCATATGTTATATCACTTACTACTGGCTCCATATTATGAATGACACCATTTGTTAGCCTGACTTTCTTACTTAAATTATGTTAAACTCTCTAGCATCTACTTTCACTCTTCTCCATTAGAAGTATTGGTTTAAAACTACCAATATAAAAAAAGAATTTTGTTCACTAAAAAGCCAGAACTGGCACAAAGTTGCACACATGACATGTAACATGTTGGCATTTTTTCTGAGAGCAAAATAATTTTCAAGTAAAACCACTCTTGGAGAGTCGATGTTATTTTTATTAGAGGTAAACAGGTGGCCTTGGGGTAAGACGACCTCAGGAACAGCTCTCGTGAGGCAAGGAAACATGGGCACAGGGGCACCTGGACCTCACAATTGAGACACATTGGGTCAGGAAACAGAAAACAAAACAGTTTCACTGCACCCAAGAGCAAAATATAGTGGGTGGTAGGGGCACACTTGTTGTATAGAGGAGAGCGATAAACAACAACCAAGAGTGTTTTGTTTCTTTTAAAACCTAGGTCTGGAACAATACACTCCAGACTAAGTCACGCAATTTACACTAGAAAGATTCTGACATGAAACCACCTAGATCACTGTGAAGAGCATAAGACACACACTGCCTGTGCTGACATAGATTAGACAAAAAGCCTCCAGACCAAAACCCCATTGTGGGCTGTCATGTAGGGACACTCCACTAAACACACAGAATTGGTAGAGTTAGGCTAGGAAGGTCACAATAACCCCACCCTACAAAACACCTCTGGGAAGATAACCCACATCACACAAACTACCCACCGACACCAGTGTGGTAGAGGAACAACATCGGCAGAGAACCTCTCCTTGAGGAATTACACCCACAGATAAGCGGAGGCACGGTAACTGGCCAACGCTGTGCGTAGCAAATAAAGAGTAACTTTAAGTGTTTGCAAAAGAACCGCGCAGAGGTTTGCAACAAATCTCATTGTAGACTGCAGTATGAATCAGTAGTATGAAAACTTGTGTTTGTTTACCTTGAATGCCAGAACAATGTGGAAATCTCTGGCTTGAAGAAATCGAAGCAAGAACTCATCTGACAAACCCAGAGGCCTGGACGAGCCCTCGTTCTCAGCTTTCTGCTGTAGGAAAAGGATTGCCTTCTTCACTACTGTGGTGTGGCTGGGCAAATCGTTGAGTTTGGGGTTGCCTCTGTTGAAATCCGCTTGCTCTTCGGACATACTGCTGTCGCTGAATGAAACGTATCGGACAGGGAGGGAGCGGCAGCGCTCCCACACCTTTCCACTCCTCTACGTCGTCAAAGGTGCATGAATGAGGCATACCGATAGCTGCCCTAACACCCTACTGCTATGGGAAAGTTGTCTGCCCCCCCCCCCCCCCCCCCCCCCCATGGATCCAACCACCCCTCCTCCTACCCGGCCTCCAGTGTTACAAGGCAGTCATGTGACACATGCACAGCCTACGTTAGTTGTTAACCCGCCCAATGCGAATGCCCTGGAGATCGTGATCTGATGAAATGCCGCCTCCCGGTGACATCTTTACAAACAATCGCAAGTTTTCGCTAGCGACCTTTATCGTTTCACCTGGGTTGTTGACAGTTCAGCCTCCTTCCGTTTTGTTACGTCTCTTCAAAACAAGTTTAGCACGAAGATAATGCGTT
This sequence comes from Triturus cristatus, assembly GCF_964204655.1. Classification (NCBI taxonomy): domain Eukaryota; kingdom Metazoa; phylum Chordata; class Amphibia; order Caudata; family Salamandridae; genus Triturus; species Triturus cristatus. The sequence goes on from NC_140580.1 coordinate 154,408,971, forward strand.
AAAACAAGTAGGGAGATAATATTTTGAAAAAAAGCAGTAGCGGCATAGAACACCAACGAAGGAAAGCGGAAAGTAAAGAAAGTGAACGCGGGGAGTACAGACAGTGAAAGGGCGCCATGCGCGTGTTCTGTTAACACGCTGTAATTACAGGAAACGCTCGGGCAACTTCGCAGAATGAAAGCAAAGCAGCGCGTGCATATGTCCTGTCCAGGCACGTGCACATGCCCTGTCCGGGCAGGCACGCCGAAGGAAGACAGGGAGGGAACCAAACATGCTTCCCTCCCAATAGAAAGCACAAATTTGGCAGGCGCGCCAGTAAGAAGCGTGAATGGAGCTTCCAACCTCGCTTCGCAAGCTATAGCGGCGACAATAGATCTCGCCAGGAGCGAGCAACGCATGCGCTGCCTCACTAGGTGAGACCTAGAAATGGGAAATCCTTCTGCTGTCTGCAGCAGAGGGATTTCCTGAGCATGTGCTCATGACGGAATTGTTCCGTCATGATATTGTGCTCATGACGGAACCATTCCGTCATGAGCACTGAAAGGGGTAAAGGTCTTAGCTGGTTTAGATTGAGATGGTACATTTTTTCTATTATTTTGTTTGTTTGTTTAGTTATGTTTGTATGTTGCTGTTTTGTTGACGTCTTAAGGCAATTGTATAACCGGGAGATTTATGGTATTTGCAACATGGGTATTGACTTCCTGGTGTGATTTGTTGTTTAATTGGCTGTAGCCTTGTATATTTTCGTGGATATCCATGATTTGCGACACCTTTGGATTGGTGTTGTGTATGGATAAGTCATGAATTCTTTGGTGTTTCTCTTCCAGGTAGCACTATTTACGCGCTACTACAGTCCAGTTCAAACAGAATGGATGTTTTCACAATCCTTGTGTTTTTTGAATGGTGAAATGCAAGGTCCCATAGTTCTATTTGAGTCACATGATGTATTTTTTAAAATAGCAAACTGTAAAGGTACTCCATTGTTGCATGCAATATTTGTGTTGTGTTCAAAGCAGCACCAAAAGGATTGGTGTATAGATACCTTTGATAATGTGATTGTGAAGGTGAAATTTCACACTGTTTTGTCCCTACCTCAAGCAAATGGGGTGCTGTAACCTTTTTTAGGTCTCACCTACGAGGCCACTTTTTAGATGTCTGTAGACGAAAGCCTCTTGTGGTCTTGCCAAACCTTACAATATGGTTGGAGCCCACCAATTGCTTACCATTGAATAGTTTTATTGTCAATCTCATTTTCTTGGTTCTTATTCAGTGGCTCGCCTTCGTCGTCTTGTTTGTCCTTCCCCTGGTGCATAGTCACTTTACCACACTTTTGTCTTTTATCCTTCCACCCTTTCTAGTAAGGGAACTACTTTTTTATTTGTCTTTAAGCAAGCACTCTGTTGAGATGGGAATGTCCCCTGCATGGTATACTGTCTTGTTACACTGCCCTGATTTCCCAGCTGTGAGTATCTGGTATCTTGGTTTTCGATTTTGGCCCCAGTGTCCCGCAAATGCAACGTGTGTGAAGCACCAGGCCTATACTTTGGCATGAGAGACATCCTGGACTAGAAGTGGTGCACGGAGCGTACTCTCAATGGTTAGACAGTGGACTGTTGTCCCTTTCATGGATTTATGTAGAGCAGTGGTTGCATTGTACCTATTGTGGGATCACCAAGAAAGTACAGAGCTTGCAGCCTGCCCATTGCTTACCATTTGTTGGCTTTATTGTCACTCATTTGCTTGCACCTGATTCAGTGGATATCCTTGTCCCAGATTGTCCATCTTGTTTATGTCCTTTAACCCCTTTGCCGCGGCCCGAATTTTGCCGCGGCGCTGGGGGGGTTTGGGGTGTTTGCGGCGCCGCCATGCTCGTGACGGAACCACTCCGTCATGAGCCACGGGCGCGCTGTGCTCATGACGAAGTGGTTCCGTCACGACTCCGCCCACTTGCATTGTTCGCCCGCACAGGCGGGGAATCAGTGCCGCGTGGGCGGAGCGGCCGCCAACGGCCGCAGCATGACGGAACCACTCCGTCATGAGCACACGGCGCCTGTGGCTCATGATGGAGTGGTTCCGTCATGAGCAGGGAAGGGGTTAAGTTGAGAATAGCATCGTTTACAATATCACTGATTGGCTGGTTTCTATCCTTCGACTATTCATTTTTAGGAAAATACTTATTTTTGCTTAAACACTTCATGAGTGTTGTCCCCCCACCTCCAATTATCCGCCCCAGCTCTCACTGTTTTTGTCTCCCTTGTGTTGCAAGCTCTCAATTGTGTACTAATCTCCCACCCCATGTGCTCTCTCATGTGCTAATTTTTCCTTCTTCTGCCAACTCCCTGTTGCTTCCCCACTTCTCCTCAGTTGCCCTGCTGTTAAAAACGCACTTTCGTGCTACATTTATGTTTTTTTTTTTTCTGAGCCATCTCAGATTGGTAAATAAACTGCTGCCGGTATACTTTTGTATGTAAACACTTTATCACGCATACTTACAAAGTGACGTGGCCCTTAGTGTTTCCTTGGCCATGCTGGTCAGCATCTTGCTGAAAAAATGCATCATTGTCAAAAGGCAAAGCCAGTAGGTCCCATAGGCAAGACCTATTGGCTTTGCCAGTGGTTGCTTGATGAGTCCTACTGCTAGCACATTGCATGCATGTATGTCTGAATGTAAACTGCATGGAGCATACATTATGTGTGAGTAAACCAGAGTAAAGGGGGCCTGTGGGTTCCATTGTGGAAGCCCCTGGCCTGTGCACGTGCACAAGATGAGGAAGATTTTTTTTCCCCAGGCAGTGGAAGTGTATTGCTGAAATTAATGAAACTAGTGGATGTGGACTGTTTGGGGAGAGAGGACATCAGCTTCTCTTTAGAAGTTTGATGAAATCCTTTTAGCTCCGGGAGCTGCTGATCAGCCTTACCGAGCACTGCCATTTGATAGATGGTAAATGTTAGGGGTTGAACTGCATTCTGTCTTGTTCAAATATGAAGGTACCTTTAGGTGAGGCAAGCCTTATGTTTCCTTCTTTCTGGTCACTATTTAGTGTGGCTATTCATATCCAGGTATAGAATGCTTATATGACATTATGCCTCTGTTATCGTCGTATAACCTGAACACAACACTGTTGTAAGAAGCATCATTCTATACAAAGACGGAGTCTAAAAGACAGCCTTGAAAGGACACGTGAAAGTAGAACCAAATTAAACTGTTTAAGATAGTGAAGTCCGAGAATGCAAATCCCCCATCTTCTTTACCGGTATAAAAGTGGGAGCTACTGAAATCCTTGTTGTTCCAGTCCCATGTTCTCATTCACCAAGGAAAGAGGTGCTCTGCAGAATACCAGTGCATACTGTGCAACCAGAACTGGTGTTTGCCTCACTTCCCAGAAGTGAGGAGGACATCAACTGGAAAGAAAAGCTGTCTCCTTGCACAAAAGCACCTGAAAGCGGACCTGCCTGAGAAGAAGAGGGAAGAAGTGACCCAACTCTGCAGGACCAGTTGAGCAAAAAGCACCTGACCCCGGATCTGTGGATTGTTCCACCCAGCTTGAGCGAGAATGAAAGGCTTAATTTTAAAGCAGAACCTTTCTTGCCTGCAGTGGCCTGTACTGTGGCACTGTCCTTAAGTGTGCCTGAAGCAAACTGCGCTACTGTGATTCGGAAGCTGCCTGCCCGTCGCACTGCAGACGTTTCCCAGATGCACTGTGATGCTGTGTTCATGAGCATTATGCCCCAAAGCACATCAAGCCACTGTTTCAATGTAGAGGCTGGAGTCAGAACCATTATTTTGCCTGAAGTTTGATAGCGACTCCATAACCTCTCACCTGGAAGAGGGCTGTCTTTGACGCTAGAACCTGCCGACAGCCAATCCCTGGGTTGTGGTCCTGCAGCTGCTACATCCAAAACTGGTGCTGGAATGCTATTACACTCACAGGAAGCGCGTGGTTATCCCAGGAGAGGGTAGAGAGACCTTAGGCATGCTGTTGGCCAACTAAGAGAAAAATATTAGTTATTTCTTCATCCTTTACATCAGGAGTCATTACATCAACTAAATACATCAGAAGTACCTTTACATCGCAGTTAGTTTTGCAACTGGAGTGCTTTTACTTCACTGGTAAGTTTGTAAGTATTATTTATAGCCATATATAATAATTCTAAACAGTTAATTTGATTATTAATTTTGATATTTTATTTTTGAAAATTACAATATTAAATTCAATATTACTCCAAATGTAATATTTTTATATAGTAAATTATTTTAAAATACTGTAATTGTAAATGTCCCTTTACTGAACCCTAAAATATTGTTACTAACCTTAAAACGACTCTTTCCGGAATCCTTAAAACCCCATGCTACCCATTAAATTATCTCATTTTTGAGTGTATTAAAGCACTTTCTTTACTAAAAAGATAATCCCTGTCTAGGACTATCCATTACTGTGAGATGATTGTTGAGCTCTGAGCTTGATGCGCCACCACGCTACATATGTGTGAAGCCTGTAAATGTGCACCATCACTACTGCTGAGAGTCAGGGCTGAAGGCGTTGTACTAAGCCCAGTTTGCAGGTCATAGTGAGGCGGACCCCAGGACAAACATTTGCAGCCCCCACAGCTGTGGCCCAATATCCCCTGCTTGTACTTTGCCCCCCCAATAGGATCTGAGACACTCCATGAAAGTGAATGTGTTTTACTGTTCTTTCCCATGTGTGCTGTTTGCCCAAGAGCTTTGTGTTGCTCATTCTCCCTTCACTTGCTCTCTCCCATGCATGCTATTTTTAGGTCTCGCCTAGGCAGTGCGGATACGCTGCTCTAGGAGGGCCTTTAGCCATCTGTCTTCACTTTTCAAGCACTACACTCGTGCTTGTGGCGGCATCCACCTTGCGGGAGTGAGCAGCGATGCGCCACAAGCATTAGTGCAGTGCTTGAAAGTGAAGCCTGCGCGTGCACGCACACACCACTCCCAAAAACAGCTGCTGCTCGTTTTAAATAAATATTGGCATAGTTGTCTATGCCAGCTGCTAGATGGCAGATGCTGCATGTAGAAGAATCAGTTGCAAACACCAAGCATCAAACACCGGAGTTACTGAATTGATGTTTACCGACCTTGACAGTTTATCACATTATTGTGCTCTCTTGTAGCAGTACCAGGAAAATCGGCTTGTTAAATTCTCGTTACATTGCCAATGGACTGCTTTATCCCCAGATTGGTTTCAATTCATGGTCAAACTGGGCAGTTTCTCACGCCCCCCACCTTCCGAGGAGCCCCCTGGTAAAGTGATCGGGACAGTCTGAAGTCAATAACTGCATGAGAAACTTTTTTTTTTCTTAACTCTGCAGATGGGAATGCTTACCAGAAACTTAGGTTGCATGTTTGAGCAGCCCAACCTCAAGCCTCGCTCTCCCAGACAGTTGGTGGCAATTACATTTAAAAACAATCTGTCATGTTGCTTTCCTTGTTCATTTTTTTGGTTTACACAAGGACAAATTAATTTTTTCCTCTCTCTGCATCTGTATGTACAACACCTGCTACTGTCTCTACTTCCACTCGCTCTCAACATCGGCTCTTGACCTCACCCTCTCTCTATACCTAACATCTGTTTACCACTTTCTCTGCCTTCTAATTCACCACTGTTCCGCTCCTCTATCATCTCTCACTGCCTCATATCACTCTGTACCACGCTCCTCGCGCTCAATGCTACAACATTTCCCTCTGTACCCCACACCTCATGCTCACTGCCACAACATATCCCTCTGTACCTCTCACCTCGGGCTCACTGCCACATATGCCTCTGTATCTCACTCCTCACACTCACTGCCTGACATTCATCTTCTACGTGTTATCTCCCCTTCCACTCATTCTACCTCTGTTCACCCTCTTACTTCTTTTAGTACCTTACTCCTTTCTCAATACCTCTACTTCTTTTCCTCTTCAGTAACATCTCTCTGACCCATCTCTGCACTTCCTTTATATCAACGCACCCCTCTACCTCACCTGTCTACTTTAGTCTTTATTATTCCCTCTTCCTCAGCTGTCTTTACCTGTCTCAGACACACCTATCCCTCTCTCTAGCTGGCCCTCTCTCGTTCTATGACTGCATTATTCTCCCCTCTCCATCTTTGATTTACCTGTCTCTGCACCTGAATCTTTTTCTTCTACACCTCACTTCTTCGTCTACCCTTCACCCCTTGCTACCCTTCTGTTTGCCTCACTACGGTTTTTACCCGATCCAACTTTCAGTGCCTCTTCCCATTTCGCCTCCCTCCCTCACAGCGCTCTCCTAGCATGCATCTATTTCTCTCCTCAACACCATGCCTGCTTCTACCCCTCCTTACCTTTCTAACCAGCCTAGCTTTCTACCCTCCTGTTATTCCTGGTAGTGAACCTTTCATTTCACGCCTCCAGTTGTATTACCTACGCATTCAAATTGATTAGGTCATTGCTGTGCTCCCAACCCGACATCGAGACCCAGTCCCCTTGCCTCTCAACATGTCCAGATATAACGACAGCAAAAACAACAGTTGAGGGACAGAATGCAGAACAATGTCATACATTCGCCCCAGTACAGAGATCTGGGCCTAAATCCATCGTTTTTTTGCTCACCATGCTGTTCCAGTTTGAACCCAGCCATATGCAAATCAGTCTTGACCCTGTGCCTCATTGGGAACAGTCCAGCCCGAACTGCCAAGCCAGGTCTTCCCTGGACTGGAAACAACCATTCTAGGACAGGTTTCAAACTGTGCCACTGAATTCAAGCTAGCCTGGCTGAAGAAGGGTGACATACCCAGAAACCGGTCCCAGGACGCTTGTTTCCGGTCCACAGAGGACCTGGCCTGGCAGTTCGGTCTGTCTAATACCTCCATCCGTTGTGCCCTAGATGCAGCAGACACCGCCTCCAGGGCCATCAATACTAGCCTCCTCCTCCGTCGCCATGCCTGGCTCAGGATCTCCGGATTTAAACCAGAAGTGCAAGCTTCCATCTTGAACCATCCCTTTGACCAGGAACATCTGTTCGGCCCAAAAGTGGATGAGGCCCTAGAAAAAATGAAAAAAGACACAGACAGGGCGATATCAATGGGAGCCTTACAATCACACCCTCCCAGGCGTTCTTTTCACCGTTACTCCTTTTGGAGCACACCCAGAGGCTACTCCACTGATACCGCTTCCACGTCATACAAAGCTCCTACCCAATCCACCTTCACAAGGGGTTACCAAAGAGGCGGCTACAGGGGCAACAATATTAAAGGCAGAGGCAAAACAAACACTACCCGCTCTGCCTCCACACCTACCCAATGACTTCCCTCCATTCCCCCCCAGACCATCCCACTCTGGTCGGGGGCAGACTCCAAAATTTCCTTCATGTCTGGGCTACCATCACCTCAGACAAATGGGTGACACAAATAATTCGGTCAGGCTACTGCCTAGAGCTAATATCTACCCCCCCAAACATTCCACCCAGACAACGCCCAATGTCACAGGAACATCTAGCATTACTAAAGCAGGAGGTAATTTCCCTCCTACAAAAAGGGGCGATAGAACACGTTCCTACCAACCAACGAAATCTGGAGGTTTACTCCCTATATTTTCTCATACCAAAAAGGGACGAGACTCTACGGCCCATCCTAGACCTCCGGCCCCTAAACACATACATACACTCGGACCATTTTCACATGGTAACACTTCAGCAGGTACTTCCCCAGCTCTCCCAAAATGACCTCCTCACCACTTTAGACCTAAAAGACGCTTACTTCCACATTCCTGTACATCACGCTCACAGGAAGTTCCTCAGATTCGTAGTGGACAATCAACACTACCAATTCAAAGTACTCCCATTCAGAGTCACAACAGCACCACGGGTATTCACCAAGTGCCTAGCAGTCATGGCAGCACACCTCAGGAGACAACCCATCCATGTCTTCCCATACCTAGACGACTGGCTAATAAAAGCCAGCTCATACAAACAGTGTGTACAACACACGCATGCCACTATCCAGCTACTTTACCAACTGGGCTTCACGGTAAATCACGCAAAGTCCCATCTGCAACCGTCTCACGTAAAACAATACCTCGGCGCCACCATAGACACCTCAAAAGCGCTAGCCTACCCCAGTCCGGCCAGGATCACATGCATTCAGGCTCTACGCGCAAAATTTACAGCACAACACTCCCTTCCAGCTCGAGTGTTTATGCAACTAATCGGGATGATGGCCTCTTGCATATTCATAGTACCTCACGCAAGACTCCAGATGCGTCCTCTCCAAGAGTGCTTAGCACGCCAATGGAACCAGGCCCAAGATCAATTAACAGATCTGGTGTTGGTAGACGGTCGTACCCATCGTTCTCTGCAGTGGTGGACCACCCAAAAACCTTTCCAAAGGGCGACCGTTCCTGGACCCGGTTCCTCAGATAATACTGACAACGGACGCATTGCTCTCAGGCTGGGGAGCTCACCTGTTACATCACACCATGCAGGGCAGATGGACACCTCAACAAAAGTTACTCCACATCAACCATCTGGTGTTACTAGCGATATTCTTAGCCCTGAAATCCTTCCAAACACAGATTTCAGGCAAGGCAGTCCTAGTCCGCACAGACAACATGACAGCCATGTATTACATACAAAAACAAGGCGGCACACACTCTCCACAGCTCTTTCAGAGCATATGGAGATGGGCCATACCCCAGAAAATCTTTTTCCTGGCCCAACATGTCCCAGGAGTCAAACACTATGGCCGACCTACTCAGCAGACAGACACAACAGATCCATGAGTGGGAACTACATCCACAACTTCTTCACTCGTACTTTCAACTGTGGGGGCATCCACAGATAGACCTCTTCGCCCCCCACGAAAATGCCAAATGCCCTAGCTTCGCCGCCAGATATCCACACCCATTGTCCAAAGGCAATGCGATATGGATGAACTGGTCAGGCAGATTTGCGTACGCTTTTCCGCCTCTCCCACTCATTCCATTAGTGGTGCGCAAACTACAACAACACTCCCTCACTCTCATACTAGTAGCTCCAACTTGGGCCAGACAACCGTGGTACACCACACTGCTGGAATTATCTGTAGTACCGCACCAAAAGTTACACCTCTCACCACACCTCTTAACCCAGAACCATGGAGAGATCAGACACCCGGACCCAGCTCAGCTCAACCTAGCGATCTGGCTCCTGAAATCCTAGAATTCGGTTACCTCAATCTTCCCCCTGACTGTATGAACATCATCAAAGAAGCTAGGCGATCCACCACTAGAGCGTGCTACGCCGCCAAGTGGAAACGTTTTGTTGTCTACTGTCACAACAATACCATCAATCCCCTAGATGTGTCCATTCAACACATCATAGGCTATTTACTACACCTGCAAAGATGCAATCTAGCCTATACATCTATAAGACTGCACCTCACAGCCATAGCAGCTTATCTGCAAAACGGGCAACATCTATCACTTTTTAGAGTTCCTGCCATTAAAGCCTTCATGGAAGGCCTTAAAAGGATAATTCCACCCAGAGTGCCACCCTCACCTGTGTGGAACCTAAACATCGTTCTCACCAGACTAATGGGGCCTCCCTTCAAACCTCTGCACAAATGTGAACTCCAATTCCTAACATGGAAAACCGCTTTTCTTTTAGCCATCACTTCCTTCTGAAGGGTCAGTGAGATACAAGCACTTACCATTCAAGAACCTTTTCTGCAAATGCATCATAACAAGGCTGTTCTCCTTACCAACCCAAAATTCCTCCCTAAAGTCATTTCCCCCTTTCACATAAACCAAGCGGTAGAACTACCAGTTTTCTTCTCGCAACCACAAACCGTTGCAGAAAGAGCTCATCACACACTAGATGTCAAAAGAGCCTTACTCTACTACATACAGAGAACACAACCTTTCCGCAAGACCAAACAGATGTTTGTTTCTTTCTCTCCACCACACAAGGGCAACCCCATCTCCAAGTCGGGAATAGCTAGGTGGATTGTCAAATGCATTCAGATTTGCTACCACAAAGCAAAACAAACGCTATCCGTTTCCCCTAAAGCCCACTCTACATGCAAAATAGGGGCTTTAATGGCATTTTTAGGGAACATCTCATTAGATGATATCTGCAGAGCAGCTACATGGTCAACACCGCACACTTTCACTAAACACTATTGTGTAGATGTGCAAACTAAGCAACAAGCTAGTGTGGGCCAGGCTGTACTCAACATTATTTCAAACCACTGCAACAGATACGGGTGGTCGCCGCTAAGGGTTGGCACTGCTAAATAATCTATGCACAAGTGTGTCATCTGCAGCTCATATGCCTCGAACGGAATATGCTACTTACCAGTATGCATCTGTTCTTGGCATGTTGAGCTGCAGATCTACACACGCCTACCCGCCTCCCCGGCTACCTTTATCTGTTCCAGTTTATCTTATTTAGATACAACACACATGGGCATCTTCACTGTTTATTACTACGCTCCATCATTTCCCTGCTGGCAAAAAACAATCTGAGGATGGAGCTGAAGCCCATGCGCAATACGATCCAAAGGAGGAGTCGCCGACCTCGTGACTTCCAAAGACTTTCCAAGAGAAAAACGCGTCGGAACATTATGGCAAGATTTGAACACTGAATTCTATGTCCAGAGGGATGTTTGAACGCCGCCTTGCAAATAAAGATTAAAATGCACGCCGCGTGTGGTTTCCTCAATGTTGGGTGCTTCTTGATTGGAATATGTTGCGGCCCGCCCTGGTCGTGAGGACAACCCTCCTGCGGACGAGCGGGTCCGGAGCTGCCACGAAGGCAGCCGAGATGGAACGACGTGCAATATTTACAAGGAAAAAGGCAAAACCAACAACCCCCAGGTACACAAGAGTTGGTGCCACTATGGCTTTTAACTTACCAAGGAGAACAAGTGGCAGTATCCACTATGGCTGACAATGAATAAACTACAGATACCATCATGCACATAGCAGCTACGCCCATGGGGCGGGACTTACAAATATCGCTGGTGCAAGACCTTTTCTGCCGCCACACTCCAGTTGCCATTCCATGAGAAAGGGTGAAAGGATGCCCGAAACGCGTTGGAACATTATGGCAAGATTTGAACACTGAATTCTTTGTCCAGAGGGATGTTTGAACGCCGCCTTGCGAATAAAGATGAAAACGCACGCCGCGTGTGGTTTCCTCAATGTTGGGTGCTTCTTGATTGGAATATGTTGCGGCCCGCCCTGGTCGCGAGGACAACCCCCCTGCGGACGAGCGGGTCCGGAGCTGCCACGAAGGCAGCCAAGATGGAACGACGTGCAATATTTACAAGGAAAAAGGCAAAACCAACAACCCCCAGGTACACAAGAGTTGGCGCCACTATGGCTTTTAACTTACCAAGGAGAACAAGTGGCAGTATCCACTATGGCTGACAATGAATAAACTACAGATACCATCATGCACATAGCAGCTACGCCCATGGGGTGGGACTTACAAATATCGCTGGTGCAAGACCTTTTCTGCCGCCACACTCCAGTTGCCATTCCATGAGAAAGGGTGAAAGGATGCCCGAAACGCGTCGGAACATTATGGCAAGATTTGAACACTGAATTCTATGTCCAGAGGGATGTTTGAACGCCGCCTTGCAAATAAAGATGAAAATGCACGCCGCGTGTCGTTTCCTCAATGTTGGGTGCTTCTCGATTGGAATATGTTGCGGCCCGCCCTGGTCGCGGGGACAATCCCCCCGAGACTTTCAGGGTAGGAGCGGAGCGTAGCGCCCCATTAGTTTTGAAAAATTCGCGAGGATTCGTCAACCGGCGCCAAAGTTATTCCAAATGGAATGTTGCGGATTTCCTATGGAAACACGGTCCTAACTATAACTATCTACTGGCGACCGCCAGTAGATAATATATATATAAAATACCATTTCTAGGGGTGATGTCTCTCGCTCTCTCGCTGCTTTCGAGAGCGAGTTTCCAGCGGTGCCCTTACTGTAGTTCCCTTTACAGGGCTACAAGATTTTTTTTTTGCACTCCTCAGGTAACAGCCTTATATAAGGTATCAAAAATTGTGTCTGTGTGTGCGTGAGGAGGTTTTGAGCACGTGTCTGAGCGTGCGTCTTCGTGAGTGTGCATTAGCGGGTGCATACCAGGTGGCTGCTTTTATTTTCGTGGGTAACTGAACATGTAAATATCTAATGTAAAACAGTGTCGATAAACGTAGGCAATTTTATAAAATGAAACGGAGACCGAATATTTCTTATTGCAAACCCTGCATTTCTGTAACTGCCAGTTGCCCATCACAGAACTTCATGCGCCCCTACCCGTGAATATCCAAGCCACTATGCGGAAAATACTGTTCCACTTGAAATTAACTTGAGGTTAAAAATGAGACCTGGAATTTTAACGACTTAATTAGTAAAAGCATGCACTCAGAACCCCGGAACTACCTCACAAACACAATCACAGTACAGGTGACTTAGCGCGTTCAACACTCGCTGCTGACATCGGATGTCATGGGCAGACCATCCTTATGAGGTCGGTCAGTTATCGTTACATTGAGTAACAGTACTGTAACGCTGATTATTTACAGCGCTTAGAAGTGACAACGCGCTGTTAAGTTGTTGCTGCAAGTAGCACTCTCCGTTCGAGGCAGGAACACTCCCAGTAACAGTAGCCCCTCCAGGTGGAACCGGATGTACATTCAGTGGCTGGGCTCGGGGCACTCGCTGCTGTGTGCAAAGGACAGGATGAGGGAACTGGGCTGCAGGTTGCCCTCTCCATGGCGATGCATGTCTTTGCCGGGCCTAGTATTATTAATTAAACACCCCCAGTGCTAGGGGCTAAGCTTTTCCTGTGGCTTCAAATATCGATGGGCGAAGGGGTCAAGACCGAGAGAGAGCTGATCTGTATCTGGTGACACTTGGGCACCACAATTTCTTCTCACGGATTTTAACACCAGGATCTCTAACGGGTCCAAGATACTCCTTCTTGCTGTTACAGCCCGTTAGAACCTGCAGACTTTTCGTACTGTTGTGTATATTTACACATGCCTACATTCCATATATATTCCTCAGAGTACACAAGTCGCTACAGAGAGGCCAAAAGGAAAGCCCTTTGCCACAGGGCCCTTTTCATAAAACAAACTACAATTCTCAGCGCGTTTTTTGGGCCGAAACGTACTGATCCCTGCCACTTTCAGAATGCAATGTATTCCCTGTGCAGCTATGGCCCTTTTAACTGTAATAAACGATTTCACCTTGCCATGCATTTATTTTTTTCTGTTTTGGTTTCCTCAATGTGTAGGACGGCGCCTTCTGGTATTGGTCCAACCTCTGGGCGCTTTAAATCACCGTGCCTGTGTAAGTCTGCGCGTTTATATCTTGGGAGCACTGTTGATTCCACGACAGTTTAAAGCTGTTAAGAGGGCCCCGTGGGGTGTTTCTGCTCCGAATCGTGGGTGTGTGCCACACCTTTTTCTAGCTCCTTAGACTACTTGGGTAACTCACAAGCACTGTGTATGTGACTGCGCATCTTGCATACGTAATGTCTGCAGTTTCTTGGAGAATTAAGGGTAGTACACAAATAGAAAATGGAGTCATTTAGCACAGGTTTCGGAACTGATTTAATGGCGTATTTTAACTCTAGTTCTGCTGTGCTTGTCTGACTTCCTAGTAGAGGAGTGTTTCAAAAACATGCTTGCTCCTAAAACAACATGCATTGAAAATGCAATAAGTCTCGCCTTTGATTAAGTTAAAGCCATTTGCTTTATTAAAGATATCACTTTATATACATATATCCATCCCAATATCACTAATATATGCCTTTATACATGTATAGATCTGTATATGTATGAACACTATGCTATTATATACCTATATACATATATAGACCAACATATATATATGCACATATATACACATACAATACATCAGCATATCTAAATAACGAAACCTTTAAATACATGCTTAAATATGCATATTATGTACATTGAAAAATGCTAACACAATAATAAAAACACTTCTAAAAAGAAACACCATTTGCTAGAAAAAATGCTCTAACTTGGACAAAGACGAGACCTGTTGCATTTTTAATGCTTGTTCAACTTCCTCCTGGGCGTGCCCTGTGACTGATGATTGTGCAAAGCCTCTCCAACTTCCGCAGTGTGTCTGGGTGCATATTTGTCTTTAGCAAAGATACTTTGTCCCCTGGCGCAAGCACACTCCGTGCGCCCGTCACACACTTGGCATCCTTCATTTCCTGGCAATGCTCCGCAGCCGAGCTGGCTCAACACATCACCAAGCAGCTTGGCACATCACGACACTGAGCTAGACGCCGTTGCGTGTGACATCACTTGCAGCAGCCATATTGTATTGGGCCTATTTTAAGGTATTTAATACAATTTATGAAACTTGTATGAAGCACGTCATGTTTTCTTTATCACTTGGGCCAGAGTATTCTGGAGTTTCCACAAATTAACAGCACTGATCTATTCATGAGACCACACTGTTGTACTACCTTTTCAACAGTTTATGGTATCGTCTTTGTTTTTAAAAAAAGTATTTCAGCTATCTTGCTCTACTAAAGCAGACTGTATTTTGGGGCATACTTGCAGCCCCAGGTACTGTGTCTCTTGTAGTGATAATTTACAGATATTTTCGCTTGCCTCAGCTTCTTTCTTCTATTTCGGATTTGCTTGCACCTCCCTTTCTGGCACTAACAACTTCCTTGAACAAACCTATTGTGATTGTCATTTTTCACCTGTTCTCATTGCCACCCCTCAACAAATTGCGCAGCCACCAACCTTCTTGAGTCAACCAGGTAAACATCATTAAATTGGCTCAGTGGTTTCTCCTTTTCAAAAATCAACTCATTGCCATAGTTTCGGAAGGTTACAGCCCACAGATGAAATTTGCACTTTTATTTGGCAGTTTTGGACGTATTTCACAGCAAATATTTGACAATTTACTGCCTGTTGCCATTCTTCAAGCCGGTGATAATTGGAAGGTATAGTTGGAAGCAATTGAAAGGCTGCAAAAACAATTTGCAGAGGAACGACACAACTTTGTAAAATGGAAACAACTAGTTGATGAAGAGGTGGAAGAAAATGTAACTGCACCTAGAATTTTGGTGGCTAAATGCTAATTTGGTCCAAATGTGGATGCGTATATTTGAGACCAGTTTGTTTTTAATTGTTATCAGAAGCAATTACTCAGCTGTTGCAATCATACTCTTCGTGAAGTCTTGGATTTGGCCAAGAACATTGAACAGTCTTTAAGTTCCTCCAAAGTGTTGAACCCTGATGCCACTGCCAATTTAGTTTCTGGTTCCACTCCTGTGCATGAGGTTGACTTGTGCACAGTGCAAACCAAGGGGAGACTGCAAACCAAGGGAAGACATCAAGCTCAAAAAGGAAACCTAAAAAAGTTCTACAGTTTGCTACAGATGCAGATCAAGTAACAATTTGAGTGATTTCCCAGGGTGTGTAGCTATAGGCAAGCGTTTTCTTGGTTGCAGAAAACTAGGACACTTTCAGAGTGTGTGCAGGAATAGCAAAACCCTTTTCGCATTAGCAATGTGAATGCAGAATTTGAGTCTTGTATTGATTCTGTGAACAATGTAGTAATACAATACTGTGAGCACAACTGCAAATGTTTCCACCTGTGATGCTATTGACCGTATTTTGTTACAGGTCATGGCGGGCTCCGGTTCGCCAGTTACGATTCTGTGAGATACTACCTTTAATGACAGGGGGAAAAGATAAGTCACTCAAGCCCCCTGATATTTGCCCAAAGCTTTTGGTGAGAAGCTCATTGACCTTCTAGGTTTCTTCATGGTATATGGCAGGGAGACAAACACCAAGGTCTGTATTGCCATCACAGGTATAATTGGTTAGCAAGATCTTGCCAAGATGGGTTTGTATCTTGTTCCTGGTTCTAGTATTCCAAAGGTTGTGGGTGACTTGCCAGTAAGCTCTGTATATAGTTTAGAGGAACCCATTGACTTAATTCTAACTAAGCGTAAGCAGGTATTCTGTGAACAGGTTGGCACTGTAAAGGGCTTTGTTCATATCAGGTTAAAACCTGATGCAAAACCTTTTAAACACAAAGCGTGGCAAGTTCCCTTCTCAGTCCGGAAAGAACTCAAACAGATACTCAGATTTGTGTATCCATGTTATCATTGAACCTGTAGACTTGTCTCAGTGGGTTGCACCGATCATCGTCACATGCTAAAAATCAGGCAATATTAGGTTTTGGGCCGATTTTTGCACTCTGAATGCGAATATTTTGGTTGACAGTCACACCCTATCCAGGATGCACAAAATGTTGGCTAACTTGAACAATGCAAATGGTTTTCCATTATTAATTTGAGGTAGGCATATCACCAAATTTCTTTGGACAAAGAGTCGCTAGAACTGACAGCTTTTGTCACCCCATTTGGTGCTTACAAATACTTGAGGCTACTGTTTGGGTTGGCATCAGCTGCCAACGACTTCCAGAAGCGCTTTATGTCCCGTTCGCCGATCTAAAAGGAGTACAAGCTTACCTGGACGATGTACTGTTTTTTGTAGATTCTTTGGATGAACACAATCGCATATTAGCTAAAGTCCTGTCCATTCTCACACACAGGGGCATGACTATCAGAAAAGATAAGTGCAAGTTTGCCGCCAAAGAATTGGATCGCATCATGTACTCTGAAATCAAACCCAAGTTCTCCCTGGTTAAGGCCATCAAGGAAGCTAATACACCCACTGACCATGATGCTCTGCGGTCCTTTTTAGGTCTCGCCTATTCTATCCCGCAGGGATGGATAGGCGTGATTATAGTAAGCAGTCTGAAAAGTCTACCTATCTGTGGATTGCGTACAGTTCATGTGAACACAATCACGCGCATTGTCAACAACTACCACAACCACGCGCATTCTTTACAGCTTCCATTTTCTACCAGACACTTCGCGCGCGCCGCGCTCTTCGTCTGTTGCCACACGCATTCAGCTCACCAGGATGCACACCCCCTCACTCTCCTATGGTCGCACGCCTTTTCTTTGATCTCCGCCGTGCGTTCTCACAGGCTCCTCTCCGCCCACGTGTCTCTCCCCTTCCGTGTAGTTCCACCCCGCCTTTTCTTTCTCACATCTTTTTCTGATTTTCAGCTTTGTGTGACTGACTACTTGACCTCGTGCCTATGAGTTTTGCATGCGTCTATTATATTTATTTTCTTTGAAAGTTTTTTTTTTATTTACCGTTATGCACCCAAAGTTTTTTTAAATTTAACTTTACGCACCCAAACACGTTCATTGTTTCCTTTCCTTCTTATATTCTTATGTGGAAAAAAAAATCACTCTCTCCACAAACAGCACTTTTATCCTGGCTTGCCTCTCTGTGTTTGGCTGTCTGCCCTTGTCTTCAATAGTTTCCAGCCTCTGTGTTCTGCTTTACGCATCCAAACATGTATGCTTTTGTCTGAGTTTCCTGCTTACATTCTCATGCAAAACAAACAAAAATCACTCTCTCTACAAACAGCACTTTTATCCTTTTATTCTGTTTTGCCTCACACAATGCCCTACACACATTAGACCACACAAAATGCCACCTCACACACTGCCCTACGCACATTAGACCCCCCAAAATGCCAACTCACACACTGCCCTACACACATTAGCCCCCTCACACTCTGCACTCCCTCACCCTCAAATAAATAAGAATACAGTTTACTTCCAAGGCACTGCAGTCATTTACGTGAGCCAGTGTCAGATTGTGTATTTTTTTTCAATACTAATACAGCCTTTAGAGAAAATAGAAATAGTTTACTGAGAAGTCACTAACCAACACTGTCCCCCTCTCACACAGACCACACAAAATGCCCCCTCACACAGACCACACACACTGCCCCCTCTCACACAGACCACACACACTGCCCCCTCTCACACAGACCACACACACTGCCCCCTCTCACACAGACCACACACACTGCCCCCTCTCACACACACCACACACACTGCCCCCTCACACAGACTACACACACTGCCCCCTCACACAGACCACACACACTGCCCCTCACACAAACCACACACACTGCCCCCTCATACAAACCACACACACTGCCCCTCACACAGACTACACACACTGCCCCCCTCTCACACAAACCACACACACTGACCCCTTCTCACACACTGACCCCTTGACATACTGCCCCCACATAAACTGCTCTCACACATTACCCACTCACAGTACTTTAGGTCACACACACTGCACCCTTACACCCCACACACACAGCCCGCACCCTTACACACTCACACTGTGCCCTCATACAATTCCCCCTCACACACTTCCCTCTTACACACTGCCCCCAGTTCGTACGATGTCCGTAGGTGCCTTTTCTAAATTTTAACAAAAACGCAAACGTTACAGGATCAAAGCATTTCTAAAACGCATCAGTAGATTTTGCGAAAGTTAAAACTATTGGAATTGTAAATGACAAAGCTAATAATTTAGCTTTTTTCAAAACACATAATTTGGCATTTACAATACCAATAGCTCAAGCTTTCCTAATGCGAGACCTATTGCATTGCAAATGCTTGTTAGGTCTTGCAGACTATTACTGTCGATTAGTTTCAGGGAATGCAGTAGCGGCAGTGTCACTCAGACCTCTGTTGTGAAAGGGACAGAATTTCATTTGGCCGTAGGAAGTGCAGACTGCTTTTGACAAGGTAAACGATTTGATTGTGAAGGCACCGGCTCTGTCTGTTTTCAGGAATGATTGAACTTCTCTAATCACTGTAGACGCCAGCCTCCATGGTTTTGGGGGCGGGTCTGAGCCAGAGGGTAGGGGACAGAGAGCAAACTGTTGCATTTGCTTCCAGGTCTCTCAGGAAATTTGAACAATATAGCACAATTAAACGTGAGGCCCTAGCTTGCATTTGGGCAGTATAAAAGTTTGAAATGTATGTCTGGAGACGACGTTTTGATTCGCACACAGATCACAATTTCATACTCTATATTTTCACAGGGGGGGGGGGGATTTCTAATAATGTGTCTGAAAGACTGACCAGATTGATTTCAAAGCTGTACGAATACACGTTTAACTTTAGCCTTGCAGCAGGAGACAAGCATTTTCAGACAGATTGTCTATCTAGCATGCCTCTGCCAGAAGTAGATGAGCTTGACATGGATGATGATGTGTCTGTTGGTTACATTGATGCTGTCCAGTCCAGTCAAAATGGTGATTCCACATTTGGGAGAGTGGATTGGTGGAATGCTTTCCAGGAAGAGGATAATTCTGAAATTGGTCAGTGCATATATAATCCATGGTTGGCCAGAAATCAGATGCTTGCAGGGTGATTTAATGGCCTTCGCTCAGGTGGTAGGGGAGCGTCCATTGGTCAATGGATTGGTTTTAAGAGGGGATTTGCATGTACCTCCTTTCAGATTATGCAAGTTCATCATTTCTAAAGCGCATCAATGGCATTTTGGTACCACCAAGACTTGTATGTGCATCAAGCAACATTATTGGAGGCCTTCTCTAGATAGTCTGGTGAAACAAGGGGTTGACAAATGCCCTGAGGGCCTACTTTCTGATAAACATGCGAAATTGAACAGAACACCACTACACCTCGTTCCTTACCCGAAGCAGCTTTTGACAATTTGGGCCTCAATTTTTCAGGACCCTTGGTCTCACTTCCTAGAGACATGTGGTATGTCATCCTTTTAGGTGACGACTTTTCCAAGTGGTTGTACTTTTCTTTTGTCAATTCTCCCTTCTCAGATTTGGCAATCAGATTTCTGGAGCAGATGTTTGCCATCGAGAGGTCGCCCAGGTCTTTTCTTACCGATAATGGCTCACATTTTGTCTGATCAGATGTACAAGTTTTTGAGCAAACAAGCATTTAAAGGTTGCTTTGTACTTGTCATCATCTAGTGGCCTAGTAGAAAGAGGAAACAAAGTGATAAAGGAAGGGCTACAGACAGCATTTGGAGCTAGAATGGAGGACAAACAGTTCCTCAAGCAAAAAGTATGGGAGTACAACACTACACTTCATTGTACCACTATTGTCACTCCGTTCTTGTTGTTGAGAGGGTGCAAGGATCATCCAGCCTTGTTTCCCATGTGGCTGAGGACCGCGCCCCCAATGGAACCAAGAAAAGTGCCACTTATGGTGGGCGGCATTCATGTATAGAGTTATTGAATTACGGTATGTATAAGACAGCGATACCCGGCCTCCGGGATGGGGGAAAAGCTGAGATATGCAATGATCATCAGATACAAAGTAGCCGGCCCCCAGGGTTGTAGGCGACCAGCTGCGTACGCCACCATGATTGTTCATTCCAAAATAAATAAATAAAAAAAAAAAAAAGTGCCACTTTAGGGCTTTTGAAAAATAGTCCAGGATGAAACCCATTTTTGATAAAGGCAGTAGATGTGAGCCTGGCTTGTGGTTGGAGATCACATTTTGATTTACAAAACACAGCAATGGTCAAGAAAGGGTAGTCTATTTTTTTTTCCCTACAAGAATTGCCAGAGTTGGTAAGGGATCAGTCCTTTTAGAAAACAGAGGCTGGTGGAATTAAACTTTCACCACAGCAAGCCAGTATTATTAACTGTAGGAAGGGTTCTAGGTCTGTTTCAGATTGGACACATAGCTAAAGCCTGGTAAGGACACCAGGAAAGTTAGACCAAGTCACAAAGTAGATATTGAGGGTGGAAACCGTGTCCGCAACGATTCTCATACTCCTTCCGATGCAGAATGTACAAGGTTGCGTGTGATCAGAAGACCTAGTAAATTCAAAGATTATGTAATGTGTTAATGATTAATCCTTTATTTTCTCTCTTCCTTTGTCAGACCTTGCATACTTACTTGTTCATGAATTTTGAAGGATTTTTATTGTTTTGAATAGTTTTGACCTGCTGTCTCTTTATCTTTTTGGTTTTTTGGGGGGGTGGGGGGGTTGATGTTTATTGCAATGTGTTTAGTGCAGCTCGTGTGTTGTGTTCTTTGCTCGAGCTGCACCTGCTCTGTATTACATTGTTTATGTTCAAACTAAGCCTGTGCTCGCAGATGGAGCGGTGGGCGAGGATTCCAGTGGACTTTGTCAGTTCATCTTGGGATCCGAGCCGGCTGGTCACTGCCTGTCGTGAGGGAGTTCCTTTGCAATAAATCTTTAAACATGTCTCCTGCTCCGGCTCTTTCTCCTACCACAAATTGGTGCCAAAGGTCGCTCTGGACTTTGTTGCAGCCTCAGGGCATCCAGCGCACAATGAAAATGTTCTAAAGGCCACCAAGCAGTTTGGCGCCATTTGCTTTAGATATGAATACCTTGTTTACACAGGATGGTTGTAAACGTGGACATACATAATGAATGGGAAAATGCAAATACATTCTACAGTAGATACATCTATATGCCGCATATGTGGTAGCATTTATGCTGTTTGTCATGTAGTTTGGATGTGACTGATCATCTTGTTAAATGTAATTTGTGGTGCTTTGAGTGATGTTGTGTGCTGGTAGATAGCCTGTGCAAAGGATTTTTTTGGAGGTAATTAATGTGTTAGCTACCTCCAGGAGTCATAAAACAGAACGTGGGGCACAATGAGTGTTTGCGCCTGCCTCTCCCTCCCCCCTCCCGGGGGCATGTTGGTAATACAGAAGGGTCTGCAGCCACTTGTGCACCCCTTCTGTAATACTGAAAGCGCTGGCGCACATATAGTGCCAGCGCTTTCTCAAGAGTGCATTCCTTAATTTGCATGGGGGTGTGGCCCCAAGCAAATGGGGGAAGCCCTTTGCCTCTACGCCCACGCCGTATTAAAAATGTGGGTGCAGTATAAACGTGGGCACTGACACAAAGAAGCTCTCAGGAGGCTAAAAGGTGGCGCACTGTCAGTGCGCCCCCTGATGGCAGTTCTCCGGAGGGGGAAGGAGGTCCAGTGGACATCCCATTGCAGGCGGATGCAGACACTGACTGCACCCGCCTGCAAGGGGATCTCATTCCCTCTTTGTGTTGGTTGGTTGCCGCCTGCACTGAGAAACAAGGAGCAGCTTTTAAACAGCTGCTCTGTATTTCTCTTGAATGCGTTGCCACCAGAGAAGTGCAAGGTCACGGGTACCCAGAGGGCAGCGCATTGTTCATGATAGGTGCACTTTTCCTGTTTGCACCTGGTGCACTTTTCCTGTTTGCACCTGGTGCACCTCCTCTCTTCTTTCACATTATCTCTAATCTTACTCACACTGTTCTTTGATGGACTTTACTCATCTCCCCTGTCTGTTTCTTCCACACTTTTGCCATCATGTACTAGTTCTAGTCAGTCTCTCTTCTTACACCTGCTTCCAACCATTGCAAAATTTGCCTTTCGGTTTCATGAAGACTTTAGTTCTTATGAACAGCTTCTCAACGGTGTGTAGCCATTCTGTGGACTGTCTAGCCATTCTTTAACCTCCTCTCTACTGTTGCAGCCCTGTTTGGGCTGTCTCTAGGCAGTCTTTAAACATTCTGGAATATCTTGAGTCATTCTTTAACTCTCCTCATGGTGTCTTTAGCCACTAAGTTAGCCTCTCCAATAATGTTTCTAATTTGTAGCCTTCCTCTGCATTGTCTCTAGTTATTAGCCTTCTTCTGATTGTATTTTTCCTTAATTGTCTCTTGCTGTGCTATCTTTTTCTTTTAGGCTTGTCTCTAACCCGTGTATGCTCATCTGGGGTCATCACTAGGTGGTCTTTAAAGTGTTTAGAGCTTCTCTGTCCTGACTCTAGGGGGTTGTTCTCTTTACTCCATGAGTATGCAGTCGGTGGGTTAATTAAACTCCTATTGCTGGTTTTAGCCCTGCACTCCACTGACTCTAGAGTAGCGATTTCTGGACTGTCTTTGTCCAGTCTTTAGTGCTCCTGACATGTCTCCAGTTAGCTAATAGCTGACCATAGGTTTTGTTTGAAGTCAGTTTTCCTTCCCCTGGATCCTCTCTAACCAGTGTTCAGCCCCAGGACTGCCTCCAGCTTGTGTGCCGCTCTCATTGGTTCTGCTGCTGCTGACTGATCAATGATGTCGTAAATGTTGGGAAGGAAAGTGGAAGGGAGTTTAATGAGTTCAGTCATGTTAAGTTGGCGAAAAGCTAGAGAACAAAAGACGCTCTTTGTGTATAGTAACCCCGATCAATGTGAGTCTTATTCCCACTTCTATATTCTGAACACTAAGAACAGCCCTTAATGTGTTGTGAACCTGTGGTAATTGTAAGGCATACTGTTTAATTCACAGCAGTGGGTTCTTTATCCCATTTATAATGTACATATAAATGGGATAAATAACCCACTGCTGTAAATTATACTGATATTGCAATTTACAGAGGAGTTCTGGGACTATATAGAGAGGAACGAGGCTTAAGGCAGGGTTCCCTTATAAGGTCATGCAACTCCGAGGTGACTTAAAATATTATTATAATGTACAAAAGGGATTACTGTATTCCTTATAATACATGGTCACCTATCACTGTTACCTCAAACAGCTTAAATCCTTGGTGAATCGCTCTTTCATATAAAATGGATAGGGTGTTTGCACACATGAAGAATGAAAATAGTAGTACAAATTAAACAAAAAAGCAGTTGGATGTTTGTTGCAAAAAAAATAAATACATGAATCTATTTAATGTAAGTCAGATTTTTTTAAATAAAAAAGGTGGAGGCCAGAATCTGTAAAAACATACAGAGGGATTCTGTCATTCTATAATTACCCAAGTGTGCCAAAAATAAACATGCAGCCACAAAGATCCCCTTTCTGCTGATCACTGTTCATTTAGAGGAGAAACAGATCGGAAGAAGGAAAAGCTAGATTTCTTTTTCATTGTTTAAACCGAAGCTTTTCTAATGCTCTGGGTCCTGACTTACACTTTGGCTGCTGGCTATGGCAGCAGGCATTGTGACATCACTACTCAAATGTAATAACCTCTTGCAGTTGCCCAGCTATGCGATTTATTTATTATATGCAGCTAGAGACGTCCCAAGTCGGCAATTAAATCACCAATAAAGAGGAAATTAAAAATGGGCACTTATTCATAGATTGCAGGCTCCCATGCATTATAAGGCTATTGCACTTCACCAAGGAGTTCTGTTACCATGTATAGAAATGGAGCCAAAGGTAATGGAACTCCGAGGTGACTTGCAACATCTTTACAATGCGCTGCAGATTATATTTGATTTCTTCTAAGTGGTCATACTATCACCCTTCCTGCAAACTACTTAAAATCTTGCTGTTTAATAAAAGTGGTAGTATGGTTGCAGACCTGAAGAATGAAAGTGGACTCTAATGTGAAACTAAACGCATCAAAAAGCAGTTAGTAATTTGTTTAAAAAAGATATTAGAATCATTTTAATGTGTTTCAGATTTTACAAAGTTTTAAGGTTCCAAATGTATACCAAAGGACAGGGAGAATCTGTTTTTCCTGTAATGACCTTTACAGTGCAAAAAAAGCTGACATAACTATCACCTTTCTCTTAATCATTTTTTTCCAATCAAGAAATAAGGAAAAACACTTTTTTTTACACTACAACTGTAGCTATGGTCCGTGACTGGCCTTTCACTTTGGCTGCTCGCTCTGACTGGAGGCTTCATGGTGTCACAACTCAGCTGTAATAACTTACTAAAGTTGACCATGTACGCCATTTAATTATTGCTGCAACTAGTGACGTCACAAATCACCTGTAATAAGGAAACTAGGGACTGAAATTAATACAGGCTTTGCAGGCTCCCATGCTTTAGATTTATTGCGATCTTAGTGTGCACACTACATGGAGTTCACTGTCCCTGAATTTCCAAATGAACCCCCATATCTTAGATGGGTCATGGAGTAAGTGTATCTCCTTATGTCATAATAAAAAGCAGGGGGAGATAATGCAAGTACATTTTTCTCTGTGCAGTTGTATATTATGTTTGAACACCTGCGTTCAGATATTCGTGACGTGCTAGTGCTTCACGGTTCTATCCTGACTGTTTGAATTTGCATTCTACACTGATCACTGTGCACAGTCCTGTAAGGGAGGGGCCAGTTCACAGAAGCACAGCTGTACTTTTATTTTCCCACACTGCTTTTTCACATCTATGGATACGTGGAAGGTGATGTGGTCTTACGGCTGAATTGCTGACCGTGGAATCTCGATAGCCGGGCTCTAATGTCAACTTTAGCACCTAACTAAAATGTATGCGATTCTGGACAAATCATCTTATTTTCCATATGCCTTAAATTGTAAATATTTTTAAATAACTAAGCAGTGAGTAATAGAAACATAAAAAACCCAATTAATGTGCCCTATATTGAATTGTCTACCGGGCCCACGTTGCTGTGTGTCCTCCATGCAGCTTCCAAGGTCGGTTGCTACTATGCAAATACCAACATACATGTACATATATGAGTACTTTGTCAACCCTATTCTCAGTTGGATAAAACATGTTATCACAATGTATGTAAATAATGCTTGGGTTTGTTTTTAGGGAGATCGAAACTCCAGCCCTACCGTCTTCAGATCGGCAACTTTGAAATGGAGGGAAACTCTTATGAGCAGAAAGAGGCCTTTTGTGGGGCGCTGCTGCTATGCCTGCACTCCGCTAAGCCGGGTAAGCCTATTAGCAAAGGGATTACGCTCCGCATTAAGAAAAAGGTTTGTGTGATTTAATATTAAGGATTTTTTTAAAGTCTTTTGGATATTCAAGGTCATCCTTCACTTAAACCACTGCATTATTATTAAGACTGCCCAGTCTAACCAAAACATATTTTTCCAGGTGAGGAATGTGAGTGAATGGGAAATGTTAACGATTACTTTTGCTCCTCAAGAATGTGATTGCTCTATCGCAAATCGATTGGCCTATTCTCTCAAATGCAGATATTATTTTTTTTGCAATGAATACGTTTTCTGTTTGTATCGTGCCGAAGCTCATGAAAAGTAGAAATCGACCGTAGTTCCCTGAAGTGCCTTGGTGTTGGAGCTTTCTCAAACAGTGACGTTTTGTGAGCAATACTATTATAGACATTTTAGTCTTCTGAATTATTTTATGTAGAGGAGTTATAGTTGGGTTCTGATTTTAAAAACCTAAAAGCATAGAAATGCATTAGTTATAGTTGTACTCATCTCAAGAAAATATAACACGTGACTTAAGGTAACTATACCTCATGCCCTGCCATGCACAGTTTTCTAATCAATAATTTTTTTGCAGATGTTGCAGTGATATTATGAATGATGTGTTTATAATGTGGAGTGAATGCATATAGGGTGAAAGGTGGCGCTCCCCTATATTGTGCTGAAGTAATAGGCCTTTGTATATGTTGCAGTGCTCTAAAGGAAGAGAGATTCACCCTACACCCTCCAAATGGTACCAAACCGATCCCTATAATTCTAAACACCAAACTCCTGAGCACACACTTAAAATTATCACAAATTATGCTGATAATTAAAACACAATGATTATTTGTTTCCTTCATTTTCTTTCTTCTTTTAGCCAGCCAACATGTTTCGTCGTATAGGGAATACCACACGGCTTCTTCAGGGTAAAAAAATTCAATAAACACCACAATACTAGTTGCATTGTGCAGACAACATGCAGCCAGAATGCACCTGTGCTCTGGTGCTACATTAACAAGCTTCTAATAGTGTGAATGTGTGGAAACCCATACTGATGAAATCGAAGAATCTCAATTCATGTCAAGTGTGCAAAACGCCCATTTTAAATGTATCCCCAAACACAGGATACCAATACTAAGTTGTGAATCATGTAGGATGTGGAATGATTCTGATATTCTATAGTGCAGCATTGTCATTAAGTAAAGTGTGCTGGGAAATTATTGTATAGTGTCAAGATCACATGCAAATCTACAATTGACCCATTCCACTCGTGTCATGGCATACCTGTCTTCTCATGAATCCTGTGTCACATCAATCCTGTGGTTCAAAACTTACACAGTGTGAGTATAGCTCTTGTTTTGTCACGGTAACCAACAGGTCAATTTGATCAAAGAAGAACCGCCTACCTTACTCCTGGTTCTAACTCCGTCCCGCAAATCAAATGTATAGCGTCCCTTTTCCTGTGAGCACTCGGTCAGTTGAAAGAGGACAACAAGATCATGATCAGAGAAAAAGACGTGATCGTGAACACAAATTATTATGAACAAGAGATCATGATACAATTGAATAATCCAACCTTTTATGAGAAATTGATGAATATATGTATTTAAAAATTGTCCGACCAAGATTTCCATGCCTTTATACTCTTCCCAAGATACATAAAAACATTCCCTTTTCCACCAGGGAGACCCATTGTATCCAGCATTGAGGGACCCACGGAAAAACAATCACAATATTTTGACCTATTTCTTCAGTCATTGGTGTGCAATCTCCCATCGTTCATCAAAGATACTAAACATATTGTCAGCCTTCTGGAAGATGTAGTGTGGGAACAGGGTATGATTTTGGCCACATTAGATGTCAAGTTCGGGGTGGACTGGTACCGACAAATAAAAGGTGTGGCCAAGGGCTTCAGATTTTCTCCATCCTACCTTTTCATGGGGTGGCTGGAGGATGAGTAGTTCTGGGGCCAGAGAGGTATGAAATGGTGTGACTATTATATATTGGGACCGCTTCATAGATGGATTGCAGTATGATCTGGTCTGGCACAATGGAGAAGATAAAACAATTTTGTGAGTACTTGAACTCAGATATGGACATAAAGTTTACATACCAGTATAGCATGATAACATTGTGTTTATTGCTGTGGGATTGTGTCTACAGGATAACCAGATACAGAGTAGACTATACCGGAAACCATCATCATGAAACTCCAAATTATATGTCTCAAGTGCACTTCCCAGACATCAGATCAGGGCCGTTCCATTTGGTGATTTAGTAGGGGCAAGAAGAAACTGCAGCAATGATTTGAACTTTGAAACATGTTTTGAAAATATAGAGGCACGCTTTTCTGCTAGATGTTTTGATTAAAGGAATATTAGAATAGCGGAGCTAAAGATTGCCAAAATGAAGAAACAAGATACCTGGAGAGACAAACCACACCACCGGTACAAGTTAAACAGAGTATGATTAGTAACTTACTATAAGGGACTGTCTGGGGCGGTAATGAGAAACATGCACAAACACTGGGATGCCTTGAGACCCCCCCCCCCCCCCCCCCCTCTTTCACCAATATACTTTCAAAGATTTGCCTCCTGGAGCTGGCCCACCCGGGGGCTGAAGTAAAAACAAGCACGAGATTTGCGGATCCGCCTTGAATTTCGTGGCAGTTTAAAAAAAAAAATGCTTTTTGCCTCTGGTATGTCCCTGTTGGACCTGGAGTCAGGGTATTCCTACCCTGCCCCCTTTCTATTGTTTTGTGTTTCTGTGCTGCGGACAAATTGATATTTTCAGCTTGGGGGATGTCTCTATTTATGGCATTTGATGTGTGCGTTGATAATCATAACTGACAATTTTCAGTAGTTTTATGCATTTGGGCCCTACCACGCTCTGGACTACCCTTTTCAAGGGGTTTGAGCGCAGTGCTACTCTCCCACATCACAGAATTGTGAGGGGTAATTGTTCCTCCCTACACATTGTCCAATGGCTTGGAATGATTTTATTTGTTGTACTCCCTAACCCACATTGTCAAAAATGTGGGCAGGGATTTGGTTACAGCTCCTTACTCTGTACAGGTGTGAACAGTGTGGGGATATTTGCCCCTTTCGACTATCCGGAGAGCTAGGGAGGACCCCCCTCAAATATAATTAGGTGTTCCTGCATCCTGTTATCAAATGCTTCCAATGAAGCCAGCAGCTCTCCCGGTCCTCTGATGCTTGTGTCACGGTGCATGCCATTGAGGATCTGGACAGCTCACAGCTGGCCCTGTGCCATTTTTGCAAATGCAGGAAAGGTGCAGTGACCTCTGACAGTTGCTCTCTCCTGCACAGCTTGTTGAATGTTGTGGGCCATGGAGATATGTGGCTAGCTGTGATCTTCCACTTTGCCCTGTTCACAGGTGGAAATTAGATGTTAGACAGTGAATGGCAAAGTTGGTGGGTTATGTATGAGTTGTGGCCGATTGGGAACAGCGTCACTGGAGTAAGAGTGAAATGAGGGAGTGGGCCGATTAAGAGTTTGGTACATGGGTACTCCATCTTAAACATGTTCGTCTTATTACATGTGTCGTGGAGTAACCCGTCTGCCAAGCTGTAAATCCGGCCCTGAAGACGTATATGAATGAGTGTGCGTTGATTATATATTTAATTCAGCATAGTGTACGTTGTGTCATATTGTACATTATGTAAAGTGCTGTGGTGTGGATGGAATTATGTTTCATGTTGAAATCTGTGCATGATGGACCCGGAGGTTAAAACTTTGTGATGAAGGTGGGTGAAAGAGATTATTTTAAGGTATTATTATACCTGAATGTAATGTCTTTATAGGTTTTGTGCTGTAGCCACTGTTAAACCTCTACAACCATTATTCAATTTTCCTTAATCTGATCCCAATTTTCGCATTGCTTATAATGTTTCCTCTCCTTGGCCAGTCTGCACACAACTTTCCAATATTGTGTACCCACGCTTAGATTTTGCCAAATTTGTCCCCAATAGGTTTGGGGCAGTTGCAAAGATATACATGGTTCTCACAAGTGCCATTTCAGTTGATTTCTGTAGGGGGTATTGTCTGTGCAAAAATAAAAAAATGACTTGATTAAAGGACTCCACATTGGGCAGGCATTTTGGTACTTTTTCTTGTTTTATTCAGCTGTTATGGAGACCATTCACAGAACGTACCTGTCCAGTTCACATGTGGTTATAAGTCCTGCTTGTGAAGATCAGGAAATATAGTCCTAATGGAACCCATTGTTTTAGATTAGAAATATGAAAAAACCTTCACAGAAGAACACAAGGCAGTCAATTGAAAGACCCCCTGCAGCCCATGCCATTCTGGGTCCACACCAGCAAAAAACTGGTTCATTGCTTGGTAAGAGGCCAAACTCTGTGCCTTATGGCCTCAGTGTATGACTAGTCCATTCATAAAGTGGGATTTACTGCATTAAGGCTGGGTGAAATACTTGATTGAAGGCTATGCCAGGTGTCCTGTACATGGCCAAAGGTTGTGCGTTTCAGTCCGGGGCTGGGGAAACTGGTTTCAAGCATTGGCCAGAAGTCACATCATGTACCTGGTCACCACGGTGGATGCCATTTTGCATGGTCAGTGGCAGTGTGCAGAGGTTGGTATTGCAAGAGGACTGCATATAGAGAGTTCCTGAAGGCAAAGCAGCCAAGTTTTCAGTTCACAGGCCACACAAGTGAGGACTGAGGCAATATGAATGGTTGTAAAGCCTTGCCGTGTGCTTCTTGCCGAAGTCAGAAAATATGCCTGCTATGCCTTGCTTCTGGCAATTGGCATTTATTTCTTTTATCATGAGTAGTGGGTACATTGTATGTCCAGAGACCATGCCCTGTACACAGTGCCATTTGTGCATTATACAAGTCTGTGTGTAGTGGGTTGTAGCAAGGGAACTTGGTACGCGTACTTGGTACGAGTTTAAGGCATTGTGCCTAGTACACAAGGCAGTGTTTGGTGGAGGAGCCAAGGGGGTCCAAAAGCTCTTTATTCCCTACTCCCCGGGTCGGGTACTTAGGTCTTCCTCTCAAGGCCTCCTTAAGTTACACCGTGTTTGGAAAGCTAGATGGGGCGGCAGATCCTTTTCTTTTCATGCTGTCACTCTCTGGAATAAGCTTCCTGGTCCTCTGAGACTTATACACAGTCATCAAGTTTTCAGAAAACTGTTAAAAACACGGCTGTTTGATGTGACCCAGTGGTAAGATAGGGTTGTTCCTCTCTACTTTCCAGCGCCAAGACGCTTCGGCATTCGTTCGCGCTTTACAAGTGGCTATCCTATCCTACAGGGTGTGACTGAAGTCAGATCTCTGTCCTCCGTGGCAATGGCAGTGCTCAGTGGCCTGGGTACAAGGGCGCATGGCAAGGTCACGCATGGCGAGGTCTAATACATTGTCGTGTGCCCACAGATTGCTGTGTATAGTGGGGGCTCTAAGGTTTTGAGTGCTGGGTGCAGAGCGTGATCAAAGGCCATACCATGGGAGGAGCCAAGATGGCGACCGGGACGGCAGCGTAGACTCCCGGCTCCGTGAACCTCTGCATCCCGCACGGATATCCTGCACGAGATCCTTAACCTGTGCTACGCGGTCGTGTTTCTGAAGGAGAGAGGCACCCGACTGTGTGACTCCGAGGTTTCTGGCTGCGGTATCGCCGGAGAAATGTGCATTTGAACTTTGCGGCCTGTGCGGCCCTGGAGCCGGGACCTCGAGTGGACGCCGTGGCCGGGTGGCAGTTCAACAACAGCGGCCTGTTGTGACTGGGTGGAGTCGGTCCACCGGAGCGGTGCCAAACTCGGCCTACATTTCGTCGTGGTCGTCTCTACTGTCATGCGTAGCGGACCGAGTGCATGCCCGGGGGTGCAATTCTCAGACCCTCCGGTGGCTGCCCCTGCCTTTGATGGTGAGCTGCCCGGCCGCCGCCCGTATCCTGCCCTGATCATTGCGGGCCGCCCCAGAATTTTTACGGGAGCTGGTCCGTAGTGGGGACGACTGTTGCCCGCGACCACGCAACGGATAACTTTTCGCCTGCCCCCGGAACCCGGTCACCAGCGACGTGGACATCGAGACGCTTGTCCCAGGGTCCCGGCCCCGGTGAGGGTCGGGCATACTTGGCGGCCATCTTGTTGCAATGAAGCCTACCATCCTGTCCGCTGGGCTGCAGCGGGATTGTGAGACTGCGACTTTCGGGAGTGTGGCGGCGCGATCGCAGAGAGCTGTGCTGGGGTACGGCGACCTCCTCGAGGCCCTTGGTGCTCTTCACTCCTCCTTGATTCATGGTGTCGTGGTCTTGGGGAGTAAGCTCGACGGTGTGGCGTCGGCGGTGGGGCAGTGGCGGCCCGCCTGTCCGCACGTACACAGGGACTACCCACACTGCGCACAGGAGGACACCTTAGCGGCCACCCCTGAGGTTAGTGCACAGCTGGACACTCCGGCCAGTATGCTACAGTGTGTTCGTCCAGCTGAGGACCTGATCTGCCCCGGAGGCACTAGACCTGAGTGGGATGTGGTAGCCTCGTCCCGTACGTGCCCTCCTGCGACCCAGAGACAACTCCAGCAACTATTGTCTGCTTTGGCTGCTTCTGCCTTCCTGGACCTGGAGTGCAGTGCATATCCTTGTGCAGCACTGGGAAGCCTGTTTCTCCACGCTGCGGACTGTGTTGATGCTCAGGGACTTCCACCCCACCTGTGTGCGTCGCTTCTCGGACGTTTTTGGACAATCCTCTACCTTGGAACATCGGATATGGTGCTGGGTCGAGGGGTAGGCATGGGCAGACTCCCAAAGAGTGGTCAGGGATGAGGCTGATCCTTCAGGGGTGGTCATCTAGTGGACGGGCGGGCTCAGGGGTTGCGTGCTCTCCTGGCATAGCTAACAGCATAATAGGTGCATAATGCTCCCCATTTTTCTTTGAGAAGACAGATTTTGTGCCGCTTATTGTTCACTTTGGGGGAAACTTACCGTGCGGGAGGGAGAAGCCGGGGGTATGTTTTGAAGGCCCTCCTCCAGTTTCTTAATACTTTCTCTACCCCCCCCGTCTGGTGGGGTTCTTTTCCTACTTCTTTTTCCCTATTCTCCTATATTTCGGGTCTGGTTCCAGGGCGACAGGCACACTGCTGGGGGGGGGGGCCGTACTCATCTGCAGAGGTGCAGGGTGGGGGGTTGGGGGAGGGGATTCTTTAGTCTTTTATCTCTTTTTCCATGGCCTCCTTTTTCTTCTCTGATTCTTTTTGTTTTTCTTTTCCGGGATCAGCGTGATACACCTCCTCTGCTATGACTCGTTGCCGCTCCGTGTGTACCGCAATTTCCGGAGCGCTCTCCGGGAGTTCTGGCGTAGGACTGCAGGCGCAACTGCTTATGATATTTTTCCCCATCCTGATGTTCTTGTGTTTGCGCCATTGACCTAATGGATTGCTGTAAATCGCCTACGTTTATTACTCTGCATATCTGTAATTGCTGTTTGAAAATTGTTTGGCACCTGATCCTTCTGCCTTGTTTCATTATAAAATGAAAACCTTTTTCTCCTGGTGCCCTACCTACTTTGCTCACGGTAGTAGCATTACGATTCTGCTCCCCGAAGTGCTGCCTGTGTTTACACTTGCCTGTTTTTTGCTCTGATTGCTTAGCGGCCGGCCCCGGGGGGTTGTAGACCCGTACTTGTTCTTGATAGAACTGTTAATAAAGGTTTTCAAAAAAAAAAAAAAAAAAAAAAAGGCCATACCATGTGCCCGTGGTCAACTGCATATAGCCTAAGTTCTTGTGCTCTGTGCTCAGGGGTCAGCTGTTGCTAAAACTCACTTTTCTGTAGCTGCAATACACTGATCATGGTCAAGCCCCCCCCCACCCCCCCTTCCCCGTTAGATTCCAGGGAGGCAGGGAACTGGCATTTCATATGAAATCTATATATACTTTTGCCTTCACCAAAATGTCATAGTTAAGGTTCAGTTAAGTGTTATGTAAATGTAAATGTTGTAGACTTGTAAAGCGCACAGCTACCCCAGCAACGGGGCGTCCCGGCGCTGTAGACCGCTGGGGAACCCGTCCTGGCTATCCCTGTGAGATGGTCCCTTTCTGGGTATCTCCAAGGTGAAACCAGGCATCCCCGGCGTCTGTGGGGGGCCGTTGTAGAGATGAGGCAAGCTTAATGCCCAGAGTTGCCGAGTGTGTTCCTGGTTAGAGTAGGTACCGAGGCGAGAATTATCGAGTCCGTTTTGACCCTGGTCCACGACCCTGCCGCGTCGGGAATTGAACCCTGGTCCCTGGCCGATTCTCTGCTTACGGGTCTGCCGCCTCTAACTAGTGAGCCACACCTCTGCACAATATGCAACACGAACCTTGCAGAGTAGTGGCATAGAGTGCATTGACATAGAGTAGAGTGGTGCAGAATGCAGCGGTGCATAGTAGAGTGAGGTAGAGTGGTGTAAAGAGTCATCGAATGAAGTGGCGTAGAGTGTAGTGGTGCAGAGTATAGTGCAGTGATGCAATGTGGAGTGGCATAGTGGGGAATGGTGCAGAGTGCAGTTGAGTTGGGGTAGCACTCTTCAATTGAAATCACCATTACATTTGCACTGTTTTACTGATAAAAGTATACAGCGCACAAACTATAATGGTGGAAATGTCATCACCTAGTGTATGGGTTTGTTTCCACCACACATTAGCATTACCAAAAAATGTGCTTCTTTTGTGCATTCCTTATTCTGAAACATTATGAATTATCTTCCCATGTTCATTTACAAACATTTACATTTTGTTTTGTGCTAGAAAACAAACATCGTACAGCACACCCAGAGTAGCCAGCATGAATGTCACATAAATTCTCTCACTTTGAAATCCGAGAATAAGAAGTAAAACACCAGGCTCCTTGGAGGACCGAGCCTGAAATTTGACCATTGTCTTTGAATGCAGATCATATGTGACAAGATAGGAACAAGATTTAGAAGCCTGTCTGCAGAAATTCAGTACAGATGGAAGAATGCAGTAAATAGTAATTTGGCAAGGGAAGGTGCCAACTCAGGCTGGACAGGCAAAAACAAATAAAGCCAGCAAATAGAAAGCACACAAATGAGAGCTACAAACAACAAAGCCAATGGTAAGCATTGGGCAGAGTGCATCCACAAGGAAGCTTACTGAATGTCCCCAAGATATTTTTAGCAAATCGGACATCTAGGCTTCGACCTAAAAGTACATACGTGGTTGTGTGTGGAATAGAGATAGTTAAGCCAAATATGGCTTAAGCCTGACTTGGGTATAATAATTGGCTATGGTAGATTAGGCTGATGAGTTAAAATAGAGCGGGACCTAGTTTCACACTTATTCACTTTTTCCATCTCTATTGCAGTTTTAAGCCAAAAATCACGAAGCGCATTGAATAAAAAAAATGTTTTTTTCTGCTGGGTGTGGGTGTCTGTAGCCTAGATGAATTGCATTTTGCATGCGTCTTGTTGAAAACCTACAGGAAGTCAGAGTCCTCTTTCCATTGTTAATTGATGTAATGCGGTCACTGACGTTTTGGCCTTCTGTTCAGTGTTTAATAATTTGGAGGAAGGCAAGGGTGTTAATATATAATTTCTAATCTACCTAGGTTAAATTAACACTTCCTGCTTGTGTTTACTTAACATAGTGCATTTAGGCCAAGAAGTAATCCACCACTGTGTCCTTTGGTGGTAAAGTGTCAAAAAATAAGTTATTCCTTCAAGTGGTTTAAAAGCACAATTTGTAACCAGGAACACGGCATTCATATTTACTTTTTCCACTTGACTAAACTCGGTGGTCCTACGTAAATCTCATTACTTGTGTGCCTCATTTTATTTAACTATCCGATCGGAAACCACTTAGAAGAAAGTTCAGAATGTGAACTTCATATATATTTCACTTTCAAATGATGTCCTATATAGTGCTCAGGACGCGGACTGATGACGCGACCCACTGAACGCGGATGCTAGACGCGGTGGAGACTGGATGCGAGTTGATCAACCCCGGATAAAATACCAAGAGCGAGTGATCTAACAATAAAGAGCCACGCGTTAAATAAAACATCCGCTAAAGGTGCGGAGCTCGTGACCCAAATAGAACGAACGGTATCACGGTTCGCACTCTGGAAATTAAAATACAGCACATTGGCCTGTAGAAGAAGTGGCCTATTGCGATACTGACTGTGATACCAATAATAGCAATGAAATTACAAGGCCTATATGTGATATGGTCATTTTAACGATTGAGGAAGACAAAAAATATTGTCCTGAAGAAGGTGGTCTTTATTGAAACTACACCATCGAAACGCGTCGACGCCCACATATGCGATTAAATTTGGTGAAGTCAGCAAACAGTTTAAGACAAGGGATTTATACCTATGCTTGTTGCTGCCTATTCAAATGTCCAAATTAACGCTAAAAATGACATAGTATATTGTCTCTTTTTGTATTCTTCCTCATTTTACATAGGTGCATATTGCTTTATATTGTTTTATATTGTAGTATATTGTTTATGTATTTTATTTATCACTGTGACAAATCCTTCCTTTTTGTAATATATGTAAAGATTTGTTCATCTTTGGTGATTTTATATGTGAATGAACTCATATGAGTACTATCAATCAATCAATCAGTGACACTTGTAAAGCGCGCTACATACCCGTAGGGTCTCAAGGCGCTGGGGGGGGGGGGGGTGCCGCTACTGCTCGAACAGCCAGGTCTTCAGCTTCTTCCTGAAGGAGAGGTGGTCTTGGGTCAGGCGCAGGTCGGACGGGAGGGAGTTCCAGGTCTTGGCGGCCAGGTAGGAGAAGGACCTTCCTCCTGTAGTTGCTCTGCGGATGCGGGGGACGGCGGCGAGGGCGTGGTTGGCTGATCGGAGGTGGCGTTTGGGAGCGTAGAAGTTGACTCGGTTGTTGAGGTAGCTCGGGCCTTGGTCGTGTAGGGCTTTGTGTGCGTGGGTGAGGAGGCGGAAGGTGATTCTCTTGTTGATGGGGAGCCAGTGAAGGTCTCTCAGATGTCCGGAGATGTGGCTGGATCGTGGGATGTCGAGGATGAGTCTGGCTGTGGCGTTTTGGATCCGCTGGAGTCTCTTCTGGAGCTTGGCGGTGGTCCCGGCGTAGAGGGCGTTGCCGTAGTCCAGTCGGCTGGTGACGAGGGCCTGGGTGACGGTCTTCCTGGTCTCTGTGGGGATCCACCAGAAGATCTTCCGTAGCATGCGTAGGATGTTGAAGCACGCCGAGGAGACGCTGTTGACTTGCCTGGTCATGGAGAGGGAGGAGTCCAGGATGAAGCCCAGGTTACGTGCATGGTCTGTCGGTTTGGGTGCGGTGCCCAGGGCGGGAGGCCACCAGGAGTCGTCCCAGGCGGAGGGAGAGGAGCCCAGGATGAGGACCTCCGTCTTGTCCGAGTTCAGTTTCAGGCGGCTGGTCGTCATCCATTCGGCTACCTCTTTCATCCCTTCGTGTAGGTTGGCTCTGGCGGCGGCGGGGTTGTTGGTCAGG
The DNA here is from genome assembly GCF_964204655.1 of Triturus cristatus. Taxonomy (NCBI): domain Eukaryota; kingdom Metazoa; phylum Chordata; class Amphibia; order Caudata; family Salamandridae; genus Triturus; species Triturus cristatus. Next base: position 154,446,002 of record NC_140580.1, read on the forward strand.
GAGAGGATCAGCTGGGTGTCGTCGGCGTAGGAGATGATGCTGAGGTGGTGTTTGCGTACGATGGCCGCGAGGGGGCTCATGTAGACGTTGAAGAGGGTGGGGCTCAGGGATGATCCTTGGGGGACGCCGCAGATGACTTCGGAGGCCTCTGACTTGTAAGGTGGTAGGCGGACTCGCTGTGTTCTTCCGTCGAGGAAGGAGATGATCCATTCCAGCGCCTTGTCCTGGATTCCGATGTTGCTGAGGCGCCGTATTAGGGTGCGGTGGCAGACCGTGTCGAATGCCGCGGAGAGGTCTAGGAGGATGAGGGCCGCTGTTTCTCCATTGTCCATCAGGGCTCGGATGTCATCGGTGGCGGCGATGAGGGCGGTCTCGGTGCTGTGTTTGGCTCGGAAGCCGGACTGTGAGGGGTCGAGGGATCCGTTCGTCTCGAGGAAGGCGGCCATCTGCTTGTTGACGGTCTTCTCGATGACTTTGGCTGGAAACGGGAGAAGCGAGATGGGGCGGTAGTTCTTGAGGTCGGTGGGGTCCGCTGTTGGTTTCTTGAGTAGAGCGCTGAGTTCGGCGTGTTTCCAGCTCTCGGGGAAGATGGCGGTGTCGAAGGATGTGTTGATGATGTCTCGTAGGTGGGGTGCGATGACAGCGTCGGCCTTGTTGAAGATGTGGTGGGGGCAGGGGTCGGTTGGTGATCCGGAGTGGATGGAGTTCATCGTGCGGATGGTGTCTTCTGTGCTGATCGGGGTCCAGGCGTGGAGGGTGGTGGTGGGGGGGGCTGGCTGGTCGGTCGTGGTGTGCGTTGGTTGGTTGTTGAAACTGCTGTGTATGTCCGCGATCTTGTTGTGGAAGTATGAAGCCAGGGAGTTGCAGAGGTCTTGCGAAGGGGTGATGTCGTTGTTTCCCGCGTTGGGGTTGGAAAGCTCTTTCACGATGTTGAAGAGTTCCTTGCTGTTGTGTGCGTTGTTGTCCAACCGGTCCTTGAATGCTGTTCTCTTGGCGGCGCGGATCAGCTGGTGGTGTTTCCGGGTGGCAAGTTTGTAGGAGGTCCTGTTGTCCGGTGTCGGATCCCTTTTCCAGACTTTCTCGAGGGCTCGGCAGTTCTTCTTGGAGCTCTTGAGTTCGTCGGTGAACCATGGGGCCTTCTTGCTGCCGGGTCTGCTAGGCGGGGTCCTCAGCGGGGCGAGTTCGTCCGCGCAGTTGCTGATCCACTTCGTGATGTTATCGGCGGCCTGGCTGGGGTTCGCTGAGCTGGCAGGAGGGTGTTGGCTCAGGGAGGTGGCGAGCTGGTCTGCTGTGATCTTGTTCCAGCTTCTGTGGGCGGTGTGTTGCTGGTGTTGGTGGGTCGTTGTTCTCTTGAAGGTGAAGTGGACGCAGCTGTGGTCCGTCCATTGAAGCTCTGTGGCGTGGCTGAAGTCGATGTCTGTGCTGGATGAGAAGACGGCGTCGAGTGTGTGTCCGGCGAGGTGGGTGGGGGTGGACACCAGTTGCTTGAGTCCCAGGTTGGCGAGGTTGTCGAGCAGGGTGCTGGTGTTGTGGTCGTTGTTGTTCTCCAGATGGAAGTTGAGGTCTCCCAGGAGGATGTAGTCAGCGGAGGGGAGGGCGTGCGGGCTGACGAAGTCGGCGATGTCGTCGCTGAATTGCGTGCGTTGGTCCAGGGGGTCGGTAGATCAGGGTGCCTCTGAGGGTGGTGTTCGGGTTGGTGTGGATCTGGAAATGCAGGTGTTCGGCGCTGGTCAGGGTGTTGTCGGTGCTGGTCGTGAGGCGGATGGTGTTCCTGTGGATGATGGCGATGCCTCCTCCCATCTGGTTGGCGTTTCGGTCCCTCCGGATGACCTTGTAGCCCTCTGGGATAGCGATGGCGATGTCGGGAGCTGAAGAGGCGTTCATCCAGGTCTCCGTGAGGAAGGCAACGTCTGGGGCTGTGGTGTCGAGGAGGTTCCAGAGTTCGATGGCGTGTCTGTGGACGGAGCGGGTGTTGAGGAGGATGCACTTGAGGTGGGTGCTGCTGGAGTTCGACTTGGCGGGTGCTGGTGCGGGGCTGGTCCGGCTGCAGGAGAACTTGCAGGCGTGGCAGCTGAATGGTCCGTGGGTGCGTCTTGGAGTGGCTTGGTGGCATTCTGGGTGTCGGCCGGTGTTGAGAGCGGTGAGGGTGGCGGCTGAGTACGTCAGGCGGGTCGGTCGGGCTCTACGGGGGCCAGCGGTCCTGGCACTGGGCGCGGTCCAGGCGCGGACGGGCGCAGACGGCCTTACCTTTGGCGCGCCTTCGGCGCACAATCGGCGCGCTCGCTGCGCGTGACCGCTGCGCGTTCGCACGGTCGCCATTTAAGGCCAAGTGCGCGGGTGGGCGGGGCAGCTGGGAGGCGGGAGCGGGGAGGGTTACAGAAGAAAAAGGGGCGGGGACAAGCGGCGGTGGCGGGAAGGGAGGGCGGGGGGCGGAGCGGTAGGCGGACAACCAGGAAGGAGGGTACACACGATACAATACTGAACAGGCACAAAATAGCGACAAAAACGGGGAAAAGCAGAGAAAACAACAGATCAGTGAGACAAGCACAAATACCTGACAAAACAACCAAAACAAGGGGAAAAAGTGCTCGCAGCGGCGGCAGCCGGCGAACGAGGCAAAACGAGGCAGCAGCGAGGCAAGGGGCACACGCAGCAGCTGGTGGCCGTGCGGCGCGGGGGTGTCCCACAAGTGGGTCACACTCACCTGCGTCGCACGGTCGTCATTTAAGGCCAAGTGCGCGGGTGGGCGGGGCAGCTGGGAGGCGGGAGCGGGGAGGGTTACAGAAGAAAAAGGGGCGGGGACAAGCGGCGGTGGCGGGAAGGGAGGGCGGGGGGCGGAGCGGTAGGCGGACAACCAGGAAGGAGGGTACACACGATACAATACTGAACAGGCACAAAATAGCGACAAAAACGGGGAAAAGCAGAGAAAACAACAGATCAGTGAGACAAGCACAAATACCTGACAAAACAACCAAAACAAGGGGAAAAAGTGCTCGCAGCGGCGGCAGCCGGCGAACGAGGCAAAACGAGGCAGCAGCGAGGCAAGGGGCACACGCAGCAGCTGGTGGCCGTGCGGCGCGGGGGTGTCCCACAAGTGGGTCACACTCACCTGCGTCGCACGGTCGTCATTTAAGGCCAAGTGCGCGGGTGGGCGGGGCAGCTGGGAGGCGGGAGCGGGGAGGGTTACAGAAGAAAAAGGGGCGGGGACAAGCGGCGGTGGCGGGAAGGGAGGGCGGGGGGCGGAGCGGTAGGCGGACAACCAGGAAGGAGGGTACACACGATACAATACTGAACAGGCACAAAATAGCGACAAAAACGGGGAAAAGCAGAGAAAACAACAGATCAGTGAGACAAGCACAAATACCTGACAAAACAACCAAAACAAGGGGAAAAAGTGCTCGCAGCGGCGGCAGCCGGCGAACGAGGCAAAACGAGGCAGCAGCGAGGCAAGGGGCACACGCAGCAGCTGGTGGCCGTGCGGCGCGGGGGTGTCCCACTATATGTGGATATATCTCCAATTAAAGGAAATTGATTTTTAATTAGAGTGTGGTTGATCGATAAGTGCCTCAATTATCAACGATCCGTGTAGATTATATGGTTTGGAAATGGATATGAATGTATGACTGGGAAATGATCAGTGCATGATTCATCCGAGGGAAAACTTTTTTTGAACTTATTAGTTACTGGGTGCTCCATTCCTTCGGTGTGAGAGCCCCCTCTCCTTTGTTTAAAGGCTGTATAGTGCTCCACATAACCAACTATATTAGCCACATATATAGTGCACTTGACACACTTCCATCTCTCTTTATTCACTCATAGCTGCGTTGTCAGGGCTTTGGAGGTGAGGAAAAGTTCAGGTTGAAAAAGCTAACATATATTTGAGAGAAAAGCTGTTGTCGGAGAAATAACCTATTTTAAATCTCTGATTCTTTATTGTATTTTTATAGGATGTTTGCTGTATCATTTATGCCCACTCTTTTGATGGCTCTGCTTGTGCTTTGGCTTGATCCTCCTGATCAATTCCCTGGCATGTCACCTCTAGTTTGAAGGAAGCATCATATGATTGGACAACCGTTGAGTGCCTCATTCAATGGATCGCTTATTATAAAGATTTTGAAAAGACAGACACTCTCTAACCTGTCTGCAAGAATGTGGCCTTCTGCCAACCACTTTTCCCAAATTCATTCCCCATCAGCTTTTTGGTGTTCTTACTTGTGCCTTCCGTTCATGCATTGTTTTAGGAACGAGATTTAGGCTCACTTAATTGTTTTGCTTCTTATGACTCGGTTGATATCCGAATAAACTAATAGCAGATTGTTTAGACTTAATTATAAATATGTTTTTTGAGAGGGGCAAATGTGTTTTGGGACTCTCGCTTCTGCTCTTGAATTTGATTGGGATAGCCTGATTGATGCAAATAGGAAATATTGTGTCTGGCATACTCTGAGTTATGGACCCGAACTCTTGGTCGTGAACCATGTTTTCATATTTTGAATTGGGATCGAGGAAGGTGATTGGAAGTCTCCTTGCAGGCCTGGTTTTAGTGAGGCCAGTACATACCCTAGAGACTAATGCCTTTTATGTAGGGAAAAAGTACTAGTTTTGTTGGTGTGGCTGCAGAGTTGTAACCGGTCTCTGAACCTGAAGAGACATGATTTTGGAAATGTTAAAGTCCTTGTATAGTAACTTTTTCCCTTCAAAGTAGAATTTCACTTACAAAACGTATGAGTCTTTAGACCAAATCTTCCAATCTGTGCAGCTGTCGGATCCCTCAAGGAGATTCTACAGTTAGTGTGCCCTTATAAAGACAGGAACATATTTTTCTCCAAGGTATTTACCCACATTGCGCACCTGTGCCGAGCAGGTTGCCATTGAGAGTGCTTGTGTGCCACTAGGGATTCATCTTTTTGTGTGCTGAAGTTGGAATGTTATGAATTTGTTATGTCTGGTTGTTGGTGTTGATACAAGGCTCTGAGCAGGCTACACCTGCGGCTCTTTGGCTTCAGGTGGTTTTGTGTGGCCAATAAAGTAGGGATTCCATGTTGAATTCTCTTGTCAGCCCTTGGACTGGGATGGGCCTTACTCAGAAATAAAGGAGGCTGGAGGCTCAAGCTCTGGGCAACATCTCGCAAGACTGGCCCTATTGTTGCTTTTGTTAAATTTAAAACTCTGTGAGTGACCAGTGTTGTTAGAGAATACACAGACACACACCATTTAAGTGTCCAAGTCTTTCATGTAATGTGTGACTTCCACTTTTTTGGGCCAAACAAACTCTTTCAGTTAATCCCAGTAGAAATATTTGTATACATGAAAAGATTGCTGAATTGTAGTCCTGGTTAGTTCTGGAGACCACTTTAGGGAGTTCTTGTCTGTTGTGACTGGTGGTGTCTGCCAATGATGTTGCCATCTTTGCCTTCCCACCACTGTAAAGGCAGTTGTTTGTGTTTTGGGAAACTCACTGCTTTTACTTTTTTGGTCTCGCCCAGCGTTGCCGCGCATGTGTTGCTCGCTCGGCGAGACATATAGTGAGAGGAGATTTCAGAAAGGGTCTTAAAGCCCCGCCCATCATTTTCATTTGGTCGCGTCAGCGTTTATGCTAAATGCTGGCTTCCCATTGAAAAGGATGCTTTTTGGTCACTGCCCTTTCTTCCTTTTGGATGGCCCATCCGGACTGGGTCGTCTGCTTCACGGCTGTCGTTAAGCACGTTCTTATCTTTAAGGGGGGGGGGGGGGCATCTGTTTCTAATTAGCATGGCCTTAGCGCGGCCATGCTAATTAGAAACAGATGTCCCCACCCCCCCCAAAAGACAAGAAAGTGCTTCACGATAAAGTCTGCAGGCACTACCTTTTATTTCGCAGAGCTGTTCAGCGTCGCCTTAATGTCTTCTCAGGGCGCCACGAGGACAGTGTACAGGTTGGGTTATCGACAACGCGTTTATGCATTCTCTAAATAAGTGTCGTAGCGCTCCAAAAGGCAAAATTGCATTTTGCATTGAGCTCTGAAAATCCTTGCAGCATTCCTGTTGGGCGGGCTGTTTTATCCCGGGTACTTTTCAAAATTTGTATCAGTGATTTAATTTTTTTTTATTGCTGCTTGTTCAATGTAATCCACTTTCGTCAATGATGGGAAGATATCTATGACGCGGACAATTTGCTCCCTACAATATGTTTACTAAAAACAGGTGTGATCCAGGTCGAATTGCGCAACTCGGAATAAGCTAGTCATTAATTATGAGGAAAAAAACACTCAAGTCATGGCTAGCGAAACCTGCAGCGGACTTCCTCGACTAGTCGGCAGATTAATGGGCCCTGTGCAATTAAAGGAATCTGTGTCACGGAAATCTAGCCAGAAAGCAATGAACCGCTCACCGTTCTGGGACATGGAAAACTAATAACGATTTCATGCCCCACAACATCCTTTCCCGTGATTTATTAATTTGCTTTTTTGTACCAGAGATATACAGAGCAGTGAAGCAGCAGGTGATTTACTGCAGGCAAAGCCACAGAAAACACAGTCAGTTACAGCATTTAGAAACGTTTACGGATATTAAGAACTGCATTCTGTCCTGTGCTGCTTCAATGGGGTTCTCTTAAGGTTACCTTTCTAATAGGTGTTTGATACACTCGTGTTTGTTTGCCAGCTTCAAACTTCGGTTTAAAGTCAAACAGTTCTCCAACGCAGCTCTTAATACCAGGGCCTCTACATTAAACTACCTTTTCAAACTTCATTTTCGCTCACACACAGAGAAGGCAAACAAAAAGGTAATTGAAAGAAGTTACATCGTTACGAAATTCGATTTACAGGGCACAAGGTAGGTGAATCTGTGGGCAATGAGGAATATTAAAGCGAGCAAAAGCCAATAAATCAAAAGCAAAAACAGTATTAAATTGTATCTTACATTAGTGCCGTTTCTAAAGGAGAACGAGCTTTGTTTTTTCCAGCGGAGAGGTTTAATGCTGCATTCTATTTGAAAATGCAGTTTGGTTAATTTGCCAGTTTCTTAGGGGGACCAGGAGTCCCGGATTTACCAGTTGTCCTGGCAAATTTGGCTCGTGTCCCAGCATGTTTCTTGCATATCTTATTGAGTGCTTTACGGATAATCATTTAAATTATGTTAAATCCTAGATTTTTCGTGGTCTCTGAAATTTTAAATTTCAACCCTGCAGCTCTCACCTGTACAGCACCATCCCTACTTACGAGATTTGGTCAGTAACAGACACGTGCTATGCAGTGCAATAGGTGTTGCTTTTGGTATTGTAAATAAAAATGGCTTTTAATTTTTAAAAGGCATTGCCATTTACAATGCCAATAGCTCTAAAATTTGCAGTTGCGAGACCTGTTGCATTGCAAATGCTTGTTTATTATGGCACATCTGCATCCTAGGGCTGCTAGTGGACTCCACAAACCAGCCAAAAAAGAACAGTCCTGGTGTGATTACGATTAAGCATGATTGCTCTTGGCATTAACTTCTTGAAGGGCTACGCACAAAGTCATAGTGCTTTGTTTATAGAAATAATCTTATCTGAAGAGTATTGCAGTACACTATGTTTGTGGCTTCCAAAGTAAAACATATACTCTCCACAGGTTCCCAAAAAACACTGCAAATAACAGTATGTGAACGGCTAAGCTGATATTGTCCTTTCTTTCAAGGCCCAGGGTGAGCATATTTGGTGAATTACAGAATATTTGGAATCGATCTAGTTGGTATTCCTGAAAACCAGCTTAGAGTGAGATGGCATAGTTATTTTGTGTGTGGCATCTCTTAGCCATGAAAAGCTTTAGAACACAAGCACAATGCTATTGCTGGTCTATATGGATAGGTAGCCTGTTCAGTAGATTAACATTCCATGTGCCCTGCTCACTGCTGCAAGCTTTCACGGAGTACGCCATAAATATCTAGTCACAAGATGTGAATGGAAAGCTCCCGTGACAAGCTTGTATTTATTTGCAACTAAATGTGTCTGCCATCTGACTGTGGAGCAGTGGAGGGGTCATACACACATGTATTTTTGTCCAGAGAGCAGACCGAGTTTAGACCAATTCATTTGGCTCCATAGAGCTTTTTAGGAAAGAGATGGAAGTGAGTGATGGTGGTTCTGGCTATATTTGGTTGAGTGCACACTTTGCGATATGACCCTATGTGATTATATTAAATGCTTGATATTCTACCAATTAATTATTGTAATTTTATAAGTATGTATACATGAGTTTGATATAAAGCGCAAAACAGCTACCTGAAGGAATGTCCTAGTGCAAAATTGTGCACAGCTGATGAGACACTATTGGACTGGTAGCATACTACACTCCGACAGAGAGCTTAGTTGGAAGGGTGCTGCATTGCAATTAGGTCTGTGAAGGAAGGTTTAAGAATTATGCATGAGTGATCGGAAGAGTGCTGTTATCCTGTCTTGGGTCCCAGCACTTAATGTGGCGGTGGAAAGGATATGTGGGGTCCTAAATCAACCTGGAAAGCCATCATGTGCTGAGCCCTTATCAAATCTCTCCAGTTCATTACCAGTCAAGGCTGCAAGGCTTCCCTGGTCTCAGTGTGAGAAAACTTAGTTTCGTCATATGCTTCTGTTCTCTGTCATCACCCAGTGACTGTTGACACATTTTCTCAAAACACCAAGCTAGACCGGATCCGCTTCTTTAACATCCCAATTGGTGCTGCCCTATACTGTTTAAGTCCCTCCTATGAGACTGAGCCTCAAGTAAAACGCGGCTTCAGTCACGTCACCTTCTGGGTCTTTACTGATTTTTCAGTATGCACTTGCTTCTTCTCCCTTTTCTCACTTCATTGCAACTCATATTCAGCTACAGCCTATGATTCCTTTGCCAAATATGCAGGGAGCCTGAGCATCAAGAAGCAGATCGGAGCAGGAGGCATGTGCTCAACTTGCTCCCTTACATTTCCCTCATACTACGTACTGCGATAGTCTGCATGCTGATCTGTGACAAAATAATGGTCATCTGACTGTAAGCTGGTTTTCAGAAATACCAACTAGCTAGATAGATACATCTCAAATAGTATAGAATGCAGCTGCCATGCACACCCCTACTTCTTTAAAGAAAAGACAACATCAGTCCAGCTTTTCACACTCATTATTTTTTTCTTGTAATGTACATGTACGCCTATTTGATTTTAACACTTGTAGACAAGGGCAGCTGAAGTCCACGCTAGCTCAAGATGCTGAAGAGGAAAAAAGTCAGGATTTACACAATTGTATTATTTTCAGCAACTCCATTATAGTACAAAGTGAAGACCCATAGAGAAAAGGCCAAGACCTATAAACTATGACCCCATACCCCTGCCTATTAGAGCGAGAAACTGTAAGCAGAGGGAATTTTGAATACTGGATTAGGCAAAATTGTTGATGAGTCTTAGGAGAGCTGCAAATAAAATGGAGAAAAAATCATAAAGGGGGTTATGACCTTGCACAGAACCTCAACAACCTTTGCTTGCAGCATAGATGGCTGAATGTGCAACTATCCATGGTTAATCTAGGAACATGATCTTAATTTCTATTCCAGAGGCAATAGCAAGGATTTGGGCAAACCTCAAGTAGAGGAAGTTTTAGCAGTCGAGCCGGATATCAAAAGTAACTGAGACTGCCTGACCTTTAACCTTATTGGCGAGGTAGGGCTTGAATATACTTTATAAACACAGATGAAACTAGCAGGGAGAAATGAATGATGAAATGTAAGCATCCCGACTGAGAACAAAGCCAAGGTTCTGACCATTTTTACTGACATTGCACAAGTACCTAATGCTATGGGCCTGAAGGAGTCACACCCGAGGTCCAAACCCTGCACAAACCCCTCACCTTCCACCCTCCAGTTTTACTTGAGCTAGTGGCCACCCTCACCTGACTTGTACAAAGCTGGAAAACTTTAGTCAGTGACAAAAGATGGAACAGCTGGGTTTCATCTGTGCACATACAAAGGCTGAGGCTGTGAAAAAGGAGACGCTTAACCAGAGTGTCAGAATAAACATTGAAGACTTGGAATTAGTGGGTATAACCCCTTGGGGCACTTCAGCTAAGGGTGAAGAATGTTGAAGTGAAGAGAGGTAAAGAGATGTCGTAATTTGATTTGATAACAATTAGCAGAGATGTACCATAGATCCTGAAGCCTAGAAATGCCGATATGTTATGTTATGTAAGCTATTCCATTTTGAGGAGGCAATGGCACCTTAGGGATCTGTAGGTTATGTATGGTGTACAATTCAAATGTAATCAATTGTCAAATGAATTCATCATGGTAAAAAAAAAAAGGCAGATTCTTTTCCTAACTGGTGTTGGGCCAATTAGGAGGCACCTAGCATTTTACACAGATTTGGTGTGTGCCCTGTTTACCTTTTGCCATCGTGACGTGACCTAAATCTGGCTGAGGAGTGAAATCTGTGTTGCTTTCATTTAGAAGAACTGATCCTCACTTGTTTTTCTAAATTTTCCTTTGTAGGATAAGCTATTCAATGCGAGTATTCCTTCTTTGGGTCTACGCAATGTCATCTATATCAATGAAACTCATACCAGGTATGCTATTTATTCCTATCCCTTACATCTGAAATGTTGTGATCCGTGTGTATCAAAAGGTGCAAAGACCATGGAAGGCATACAATAAATGTGGTAAACTATGCATATGTCTGGAACTTGTGGTCCCAGATCTTGTGTGTAATTTCTTGGAAGGCGCTGACTGTTGGTAATTTGCTATTAACTTGCTCTATGTCCTTTTCCCAACAATTAACTGGTTTTGATGCTTTGAAGTTTCATTATCATTTGAGGAAAAACCTTTATTAAGTGCTCATTACCCATCAGGCAAGACCGTGTACAATGGAACCTTTTTCTTCAGACATTTCTTTATCCCTTGGCTGTTTGTCAGTTCTTCCTCACGACAGATGTGGCATCAAATTATTCTTCCAAGAAAGTAGATTACAAAGTTCACTTCTGACACTTTTCTAGTGTCCCCATGACAAGGCAGTAGCCGCTGCAGGTGCAGTGATGTTCTTCTACTGGCTGGACAGCCTGATATTTACCCCCTCTTGGCACCTAGAGAGTTTAAACTTTAAACTTCAAATTCTGTGCTGAATTCTCATTTCAGTGCTCTACACATCAGACATGTTGATGACATCACTGTGCTTCCAAATTTTTCCACATCGTGTTGGATAAAATCATCTAAGATCCATGCTCTATCAGGCCTCAACATTCCAAGTGATCGCAAAAACCCAGCTGTGCAGTCTACTTCCTAATGATTACCAAGCAGATTGACAAGGTGCAGTCTCTAGGTGAATAAATACTCCTTAGTACTTCCCTTTTTCTTTTGTCTCTGTTATGCTGGCAAGTAGAAAAAGGTAATCAGTGCCAGAGCCTCTCAATAAGTATTGCTTAGGCAACTGTGTTCATGCAAAATGCTTAGGTTAGGATCTTCAGCCTCCACTTTGAGAAAAGATCAACAATGGGTTAGGTCCTGGTGCAATACAAATACAAGATTGGTGGAATGATGCACCAATCAATTTTACTATGAAACACTCTCCGGAGATGGGCAGCCTGTAATCCTCCGATATGTAATGGAGTCAGTGTGTTGGAATTATCAAGTCTCCTGACAAAACAATAACAGATCAGACTGAAGTGCAGGCAGTGGGAAGAAAACTCTCCTTCTGCACCAGTAACAAGCTGTTGTGCTTGCTAGCTTAGATTCCAAGGAGTCAATTTTGTGAAAAATAGCTTCCTTATCCCATCGTTAGCTTAAAAGGGATGTTTGTCCTCTAGTGTAGTTCAGTGTATATTATGTTTGTCAGTTAATTGTGGCAAAAATAAATCACTTCTCCCTGCATTATTCTAAAACGGAAGCTGTACCTTTTTGAGAACTCCTTGTAAAGGTTAAACTCCTCCTTTAAATAAATCGTGGAGCACCCTAAAGTGATTCAGAGGACCATGCTACCATGCCAGATATTTTGTGGTGGAAACAAAACATGAAAATTGCGTTTTGACACGAAGTCCATCTCTGTTCCATTGTATAATTTTACTATACTTGAGAATGGAGGTTCCGAGTAATTCAACGAATGTGCAACCCAGGAGGACTCTTGTACCGAAAGAAAAGTTTAGATTGTTCAGTGTGGAGTGAAGATTTCTTAAATTTACCATGCACAACTAGCCACCCTTGGCAGTTATGATTGAGGGTAAGGCTTTCCTTAAGAATTGTATAGTTAGTGATGCAGAGCCAGACAGTATTTCCTGGTAAGGCAAGTGAGCATCATGGATGTCTACAACTATTTGATCATTAACTGTTTTACAGTACTTACCATTAACAACAGATTTGTACCTCTTGTAGATTCACAAGTAACCGTCTCCTTTTAATGGGACTCCTTCTTCCTTTGATATCTCTGGGGCAGTGATCTTCAAACGTTATAATTCTGAGGGAAACAATATGGTCTCCTGCGCCCCAAGTGATGTAACCTGCTCAAATGTTTTTACAGTGAAACTTAAATAGGCTGCAATATCAGAACAAGCGTAATGTTCTTTGCTGCCTGTCCCCACTTTCACTGTCTCTTTGCTGGCCTTCCAGCCAACTCGGCTATACCTACCAGACACACTTTTGGACCTTGTAGATCCTCAGCCGTCCTTTAAAGACCCTTAGCTAAGCCTATAATATTCTAAGGTACACCTACCTCAACCTGCGAGTCCTAAACCTGTCATCAAGACCTTAGTCTTTCCGAATCTTTCAGCCAGTGCACAGACGTACTCTGCCAGCACCCAATTGGACACGCACCTTTTAATGTGTCTCTGACTTTCCACAAATGCCCTCAAATTGCCCCCTGCCCATCATACATTACTGTGTCCTGGCCATTGAATGCCTAAAAGGCATCTAGCTGTCCCCAAGAGACCCTTACTTAACTCTGAGAATCCTTGAGCTAGGCCTCAAGTTTCTTCAGCATGTACTCACAGACCCCCCCCCCCCGCCCCCCCATGACCTTTGTGGATATTTAGCTGGTCATCACACCCTGCTAGCCACCAGAGCTCTTTACATCTCTTGTCCTGGCCCTTAGAGCCTATAGACCAGCACTGATGTTCATCTCATCCGATGTGAGGGCGTTCTCTGATAACCCTACCTTGTCCTCCGAGTTCCTCTGCTAATCTTCAGACCCTCACTTTGAGGCTTAAGGGTCTCCTCGTCCCCTCATCTGGCATTTTAGTACTCTATAGTAACTCTTCTGTTGCCCAAGAGCCCTTTTTGCTGCCTTCACACCTCCCTTAACTCCATGCCAACTTCTCTTGGCTCTCAAGTCCACTAAGTTCTTTTCACTCGTTAGTCCGAATCTCCTGGGGTACCTCCTTTGCTTCAAGCTTAATACAGACCTATGACAAATTGATATGCCGCTTCGCACTAACATTTTTCTTATCCAAACTTGTACTTTTTAATTTTGTGCAGTTGGGTTCTACAGTTCTTGCTGTTTAGTGGTAGTGTTAATGTACCTTCTGTGAAGCCCTGCAATCAGCGGATCACAAGTTTAAAGCCTAGTAAATTAACCTGGAGGGCTCAAGTTCCTATTCTAGGCAATAGTGTGTGGGTTATGTGTAGGCTATCCTGTTTTCAGTTTCTATTTTTGGTAAATTCTGGTGGGGTTTTTTCCATTCCTTAAAAAAAACAGTGGATGTGTATAGATAGCGTGTGCACGGGTTATATGAGGTCCAAATAAATTTTTACTGCACTAGAATGGACTACAAAGTCAATAGCATTCTTCATTAACTCTGAAGACTATAAAGATGCTTTCAGCATACCATCTAGCAAGCGACAAGGATCTTTTATAAGGAAACACTTCAGCTCAGGTATCGATTTTGACTGACCATCACACAACTTTTTCACATATGGAGCTGATTTACTGCAAATACAAACAATATCACTCCAGTCTTCATTGAACTTGGTAGGACCTTTTTTCAGCAGCATTCCAAGCGAACTGCGTTCCATTTTTACCCAACGTCTGGTGTCATGTTTTCACCACTATCCCAGATGCTTGGTGACAACATTCTTTTCACATATACCTACATCTTGCATTGAACATTTAAAGCTTGGGGTGTTTAACAATTCACTTGCAATCAATACTGACTCACTAGAAAAGGGGGCTGATGTATCAAAGCATTTCGCCCATTCTCTGTCTGTGGGTAAATGGGATGGTACATATTAGGAAATATTCTTATGAAACCAACCATTTTACCTATCAGTGAAATCACATGTAGCCAAAATATGAAATATTATTTTGATATTTCCCAATTCTCTACAGTTTATAAAATAACTAAATAAGACCAATAACCTGCTTCTAAACACTGTATCTTTAGACCAAAGACAACAAAACTGAAAAAAGCAGAAGGAAGAAGAGACAGTGTTTTAGTGACATCCCTAAACATAAAAACACAAGCAGAATAATGTTAGCCCAGTCTTTCTTGATGCTACCTTGTATAACAAAGTTATATTGTATTGGCCTCTTCAGGAAGAAATAAAAATGTCTCTTTCACTCATCTTTTCCTTTCTTTGAATTGCACTTAGTTTGTGGTTGCAAAGGTGTTTTTTCAGTGTTTATATGTTTACACCGGTGATGGCTATTTTCCTTTTGGTGGGGTTTTATCAGTTATTAAAGGTTTAAACCTAAAACCAGATAGCCTAGTTATGTGCTACCATTGAACATTTCTGCGTGATCTGCTTTTCTCTTGTAGGGCAAATTACAACTGTTATTTTCCGATTTTTGTAAAATAAATGCCATTGAGTTGGTTAATAATATTAAATGGTTAAAAATTCCATTGGTATTTTGTTATGATTTTGTATTGTGTTTTGTAAAACATCACCATGACCTGTGTGGTATAAAGTGCTATATAAAACCCCTGCAGTTTCTAAATACTTTATGTAATAAATGTTACTATTATTAAATTTAGCTATATATTTACCAACCTTGTATGAATAGAAGTCTAATCAACCTGGCTGAGTTACAAACTCACGACTTTCATATTTCCATGTGTTACAGGAGTGGCCTTTTAACTCGCTGAGCCATCCGATAGCTCGATTACTTTATACATTTGCAAATACATAGACTTGTACTCCTATGTAAATAAAATAAACTAAGAAAAAAACAAGCTGTTCATTGTGACATCTAGTAGTGCCCAGTTCACATGACCCCACCCCAACTTTCAATATCCAAGTTTGTCTTTATAATCTGGTCTTAACTGGACCCCACAGTCGTGCTTTTCTACATATCCCGCATAATGTTCACATTGTTCCTAGCACAAAGAAAACATTCTCGCTAAAGCACTTTCTGTTGATTCTTAAAGCTAGGGCCGTGCTATATCAAATACCCCCTCAAAATCCTCTTGTGTGCAGAAGGTATTTTCATGACAGTAATCATCATACCAAAAAATTAAAACACATCTTGGACTGTTATTGTCAGGAGAAGGGTAGCCATGACCAAAACAAATTCATTGTTCACCTTGGGTTTATATGTTGTTGCCGTCTTAGTGTAATGCAGAGTCTATTCAAAACAAAACACTGTTCCACGGCATGATGCCTTCCTAGGAATACCTTTTGCGGGACAGCAGTTAGGGAACTGAAAGGTGAGATGAGGAGTGGACAAGCACTTTATGAAATACAAGCTCCCGCTAGGGCTGCACATGTCTGGATTCTCAGCTGTGCCCTGACAAAGCTTTCATGAACGGCCATTACGTTGTGGTTTCTGTAGATTGTGAACCGAGCAAGTCTTGCTTGGGTACAGAGTTTGCTATGATAGGTAATGTGCAGTTACACACTTGATTTTCCTGTTACGTATGGCTTGATATTGTCCTTAAAGTAACACTAATAACTGTAACCAGTACATTTTGGGAAAACCTGGAACTTCATGATTATGGGATCCTAAATCCCTACAGATTTTTGTTGGGTGTACTGTACTCTAGTCTTTAGCAGTGTTGCAGCAACAACATTAAAGTCTCTGAAATGTGTACTTATTGAAGCCTTTCAATTTGTCCCCTGTTGCAGACATAAAGGGTGGCTTGCTCGGCGCATCTGCTATGTCCTCTTTGTACAGGAGCGGGATGTGCGCTGGAACATGTTTTCGCACAACATGGCTGAGAAAGTACTGAACCTGAGCAGGTAAGCGTAGAGCCCAGGTTTTTCCATCTCCTTTTTCAACGAGGAGTAAAGTGACACTGGGAAGTTAAAGGGACGAGCGCATGAACTCATGAATATAGGGAGCTGTACAGTGACTAATTACTGGGCGCTTTGTTTGACACTAAACCGTTTCTGTCTGCAATCCATATTTATTTAGACTATTAGTAAATAGTTGGGATCATTGTTATTTTATTCTCAAGGTTTGTAAACCACTTAATGCAGTCTGTTTTGTTCATTGGTTAATGTATGTATATTTAATGCAAGCCATCTCTCTGCTCAGCCACTATGTGCAAGTTGACTGTAGCATTTCTTTTTTTGATGTATCAGACCGTAAAGTCGGGACAAGCTCATTTCTCAGAGGTAATTCAGCATATCCAGGCAAGAGGCTTCAAAGCCTTTGCCTCCTTAGATATGCATATGAGAAGATAGCTTTTCTACTTGACTGTAGTGAATCCAAGAAGGTCAAGAGGCACTTTTGCAGATGTCTATTAACCACAATGAGGTCAGGATGAAAGGAATTACTTGGGTTCTCCATGCTCTCAAATCCACCAACCTATTTTACAAGCGATGAGGAAAACATTGTCTGTAAATGTTCTTAAACTTGCCACAAGGAAAGAATGCTTGAGGGTCCACGTCCTCTGATTTGGCTGATTTTGAGCTACACCTCCACATAGATTATGGTTAAATGAACTGTCCTTTTAACTTCAAAGTTCTGTTCAGAGCAAAGGCCTCCATTCTTTCACATGGTAGAATCCACAGAATCGTTTGAGCACTACTTCTCCCTCTTATGAGATTTGGATGCACTGTGATACCGACTTGCACCTCAACTCAAGGCTGAGCTTTGTCATTTTTAGGTCTCACCTATACAGCACTTGCGCTGTGCTGCAAGACTTATTGTTTACAACCAGCCCACAGCATGTCATTAGTTTCTATTGTCACTCATTTATAAGCTTGTTATTGCTTAGCTGTCATAGGATTCCATTCCTTTCTTGTACTTGGTCCATGCTCTAGGGAGGAGCTAGCGCATCTGTTCTTCCTTGTCTTTATGCAGTGCACAATTTAAATTTTTTGTATAAGCATTTCGGTGTTTTCTGGATGTGCAATGTGCTTTCCTACTTTTAACATAGGCATACAGCTTCTTGATATGTTGTTTTCATGCAATCTGCTGTCGCCATTGACTCTTTAGTTACTTACACCCACAACTGTATTACTCTAGGGCACGCTACTCTAGGGCACTCTACTTTAGGGCATTCTACTCTATGCCACTTTACTCTATGCTACTCTACGTCACTCCGCTACCCTCTTCACCACTCCACTCAGCACAGTGCCACTCTACTGTACTCCATCTATTCCACTTTACTATGTGCCACGCTACTGTGTGCCACGCTACTGTGTGCCACACCACTCAAATATGTGCCACTACACTCTGCACCACTCCACGTAATTCTACTATAAGCCACTCTACTGCACCCCACTATATGCCACTTCATTCCACTCTGAGCTACTCCACGCCACACTACTCTGCCACTTCACTCTGTGCCACTCCATTCTATACTACTGTATTGCACTCTGCGCCACTCTATTCTATGCCTCTCCTTTCAACACCATGCCACTTCACTCTTTTCCACGCCACTTCAAGCCACTTTATGGCATGCCACTCTGTCACATCAATCATTTCTACTCTACCCCTCCACTCTATGCCCTTCTGTGCCACTCTGCTCTGTGCCTCTCTGACCCACCCTGCTCTACCCCACACCACTGTACGCCACACCTTTCTACTCCATGCCATTGCACTGCATTCTACTCCACACCACGCCCCCCCTTTGCCATGCCACGCTGCACCACTCTACTGTGTGCCACCCCACTCTGCGCCGCTCCCCGTCACTCTCTTCCACACAGTGCCAGTCAGCACTACTCCACTCTATTCCATGCTACTCTACTTTACTCCATGGCACTCTCCTCCACCCCACCCCACAGTTTGGCACTTTCCTCTACGCCACTCTTCTCTGTGCCGCTCCATTCCAGTATGCTACTCTACACAACTCATTTCCAAGCCACTCAGTTCCACTCTGACACTCTACTCTGCCCTTGGGCATGCCACGCCGCTCTACTCCACGCCGCTCTACTCCACGCCGCTCTACTCCACGCCGCTCTACTCCACGCTTTTCTACACCACTAGCTTTTAGACGTGGTGAACAGCAGCCACGCTGCTGTGCCACATAGGTAAAATACATTGGCAATTGCTCTCACATAGGGAAGAACATCTCACACATGTCATTTTTAAGTGGTTTCATCATGCTTTCTCTCTTGCTCACCAAAATATTTAAAGGGCCTTTAAAGTCGTGTAGAGACAGAATCAAAACAGCATTGTGCAACAACAACAACAAAAATGCTTGATGCTTTTTTTACACAATTAGTCATTTAGACTAAAGCTTCACTAAATACTTGCACTTAAATGTAATACAGAATGACGTTCTACCATATTGCTCTGGTGTTGAAACATTGTAATCAGACCTGCTGCATTCTTTTAACACACTCCAACTTGGAGATTCCTGTATGGCAGGTGAGACATGAGCACAGGTGATATCGGTTTCAAATATGTATCAAAAAGCAGATTATGAGATTTAATTCAAGCAATTTCGCCCTCCCCCCAGAAGTCATTGAGCTCTTGATTCTGAACCAAGATTGTGCTTCCTTTTGATCCAAATGGCATATGGTAATTCTGAAGGTTTTTCTTTTTGGGTGTGGGGCAGTAATACAGAGTAAAGACGTACTGAAAATGTCTACACACATCAAACCTAAAGTATTTTTTCATATGCTTTGGTTACATAAGATGTAAAGCCCATGGACTTCACTTTATAGAATAGATTGTATAAATTTAGCATTTTGGGAACACAAAGGTTCCATGCATTCTCGAGCGAACTTTTACTTTAGCAACTTCCATGTCCGACTAACATTTTCAGTTTAAATGTGGCAGAGCAAAATCTGCTGGCAAATTATTTCAGAATTTGAATGCATATGGTTGCATGCTATTCAGAAGAAAAACGTTTTTCTTAAGTTCCTCTTTCAACCATTATAGACATTGGCGGTCCATTGGTCCACTAGATCTGGCTGTTTGACTTTGATTCTGACTAACATAGAAAAAAGCTTGTTTGTTGTCCCTCATTCGTAGCAGATTACTCTGATCATATTCTGTATGCAGTGCATTCAACATGGAACACTTAACATCGATTACTTTCTCACTGGTGCTTCACAGCCAGCGTTTCCATTACTGAAACTAATGTGACCGCTGGGTGAGAAATTTAGTGTGTGAGGGACACTTGCAAGCTATTGTACAAGCTGAATTTAATTGAAATCATCATATGCATGCAGGCCTTTTTTATAATGAAGATTCGTTCATAAATCGGACTTAACCCATTAAAATAGCATTCATGGTTTCAGTAGATGATACTAAAGTCTGTGCTGTCTGTGAGGTCCTACTTGAAAAATAAATTTCTGTTGCAGTGCTTCTCTACTCCTTTTATACCTCTCCTTTTGATTTGCTGTCTTTATTTCTCTTCCATGTTCTCTCTCACATGCATGCTTTTGTTTCAGTGTGCAGAAGGCCATTTCCGATGTGGCAATGGAGACCAGCCCTGCGGCTGGTCAGCCTGACCTCAAGTCCATCAACAAAGTGAAAAGGAGAGCGCGGCGCATCCTTCAAGAAATGGTGGCTAGTGTCTCCCCGGTTTTGATCAGGTACTCCGTATTCTTGAGTACCCTTCTTCTGGGAATACATCTGTTTGTATATTTTGTGAGATCGCTGTTATTTTTGTTAACGTCTTCCATTTTTTTTCTTATTTAATTTTGTAGTTTTTTTTCTCACCTGCTATTTTTGGATATGTTCATAAGAGAAACATTAATAACTAAATGGCTGGTGCAAATTGCAAACATATTTGCGTGCATTTGTTAGCTTCTAGGTTTATGATGCACTCTGGTTTTTAATGCAAAATGTGTGTAACATGAGTTTGAAGCCTGATGAAATTTGATATAAAGATTCCTCATTCTTTGTTTGTTAACAAATACCATAGTATTGGTTAAAAATAATTGATAACTCTACAGTTACCCAGTGAGGTTAGCCCTGTGGAGAAAATGTGTATGGTTTGCTTTTGATTCTATGCACTTCAGTAAAGCACAGGAAAAATGAGCTTTGTGCAGGATCGTTGAGGATGTCATGGTGGGGAAAAGAAGCCTCCTAACCAGAATCGGGCAAGGAGGGCGTGTGTGGAGGAAAAATAGAGTGTTAAGGAATACAAAGACAGTTGAGAGTTAGTATAAGACCACATAGACCAGCATGTCTGGGGAGGGTGAAGGGGGAGCCTAGTAAAAGTCGTCATAGTTAGAGTGCTGAAGGGGAGTGCTGTATGTTGCATGTAAAGTAAAGAATGTGGGAGCTCATGGTCAGCACCTCGCTTGGGAAAGTTATTTGTACTAAAACTACCAAATGAAGCAGCATAGCCAGCACATCTAAACTTGAAAAGGTATGGGCTGCACTTTTCCTGAAGAATTAAATATACCTAGAGACATTGTCCAGAGATTTTTTAGCAGTATTTAGAGAGCAGAAATGTAAAAATCTGGAGGATTGTGTAATATATTTGGTGGTATAGAATCCCTTTTGGTCCTTGAACAATACTGGACTGTGTAATAATGTTGAGTACAGAGACCTGAATGCCTTGAGAGGCTTACAGGTGTGCCTAGTACAAGATGAGTGTAGAAGGAGGTTACTGCCACAATATATTGTTGGGAAGAATTGGTGTAGAGGAGGAGGGAAGAGTTGTCAAAATTGTTCAGTTGGGAACCCTCAGGGCTCATGCTGCAGTCCTCCGATATATGGTACTCCGTGAATCCCGAGTCAGATTCCAACAGTGCAATATGAGGAGTACATGACCTGCACCTCACCTGAAGGAGCTCACTTGGTCACTAGTAGCAACCCAGAATTTGAATTCAAAGTTGCCTAGGAAGAATCAGTTGTAAAGGCTGTCAGCTATTCAGGGGGGCCCCTTTAGTGTATCCCACAAGTCCTTTGTACTTCCTACTTAAGATGGCCTTATTGATCCTCATGTGCACGAAGTCTCTCCCGTGGTCTCCTGGTTTGCCAACCTAGCTGACCCTTAATTAAGACACCTTGTCTTTTTTGCTTGCCGCATGCTTGGGTCCTTAAATTCCTTGTCACTCTTTTCCCCTTTTTTCATTTGGGGGGCTCCCTATGCGAGTGATTCCACACCCTTCATCCCTTAATTTATGGACTCTGACTTTGCTTTGCATTCGGTCTTGAGTTGGTGATCCAGCACAGAGGTTCCTATCCAAACTGATTGCACAGAATCTCCAGCATATGTGAGGGATCCACTCAACTTCCAGATCCCTGTGGCACTTGTTCTTTCAGTGTATTTTCTTTATCTCTCTATGCTCCTTTGTTCAGCTACCAGAGAGACACTGGCCTTTATTTTGAATTTCAATATTTTCTTCATGTTCTGCAGACATTGCTGTATTGTCATAAAGTCAAATTATCTTATGATAGTTTCCTGTGTGTGCATGCCACTTGCTTAGCTCCCAAAATCAGGATAGACATTTCCATATTGATGTTAGTCAATACTCATGCGCAGTACACACAGTTTGCCTTCAGTGTCTGAACTGTTCCCTTTTGTGTTTTGATTCTTCTAATACAGGTTAACGGGCTGGGTGTTGCTGAAACTTTTTAACAGCTTCTTTTGGAATATTCAGATTCACAAAGGACAACTTGAGATGGTTAAAAAAGCTGCAACTGAGGCAAGCAATTGATGAAATTTAACAAGTTCTATTTTTGGCAAATACATGTCTCTGCAATTTCTCTTTTGAATGCTGTATAGTTAATTATATTGAGAATACCTGTATGTAGCTTAGTATTGCCTCGTGAAAAGGCTTTCATTTTGCTCTCTGCAATTGTCAGGCTTTTCTCCCAAGTTCTTGATGTTGCTTAGATCACCTGCTAATACCAACAAGTATTTGCAATGCAATAGGTCTCGCCTTTGCGAGAGTTTAAGCTATTGACACTGTAAATGACAATGTCTTTTATTTATATGTTTTGATAATTAAATCAAAAATAAAAGGCATTGTCATGTACAATGCCAATAGCTCTAACTCTTATAAATGGGAGACCTTTTGAAAGAAGCGGCTGCTATTGTCCCGGGCTGCTTAGAAAGTGAATGCGTGCATGACGTACTGAATGTTGCAGGAAAACATGTTGTGCCTGCAGTAGGAGAAACTATTTAAATAAAATAGTGCTTATAGACTAAAAAAGACTCTCTGTGTAACCACCAAAGTAAAAGGATGAGGCTTGAGCCCACCCCGTGTTTCGCCGCCACAGCTCGAGCTGTTCTGGAAGCCTTCTCCGGGCTGCTCTCAGCGCGACCAGGAAGTCAGGCAACCTTGCCTGGGACATGGGCGGGGCATGGAGCGCGCGGCCGGAAGTGTCCGGGGCTCCCGTGAGCTGAGGGAGCCCCACGTGTTGCAGCCCGCATGTAGGAGAAGTGAGGCTGGAGCCTCCACCACCACTTCAAGAAGTAAGTTGGGTAGTTGGAGGGATAGGTAGGTACCCCGGGGTTGGGCACAGGGGGCCGCAGGGCGCCGGGTGCAGGGGTGCCTTTTGGTGTCGGGAAATCTTACCCTCTGTTGATCGCGGTTGGGGGGGGGTACCTGGTTCTGAGGCTGCAGGCATCGTCGGGAGCGTCGAGGGAAGTCCTTGGGTGCCGGACTCGGGGTCACAGTCTCCCGGGGGGGGGGTCGTCCTCGTGGTCTTTGTTCACTCCGGCACAGGCCCGGCTTGGCGGGTGCAGAGTGTGCCGCACTTGCGGTTCCGGGCTGATGGCAGGGATTAGAAGCTGATTTTGAGCAGAGCCTCTGCTCATGGGAGTCCCAGGGGCTTAGAGCCAAAAGGTAGCCAGGTCCTCCGGGGTTTGTGAGGTTGCTGGCCACAAGAGGTGCAGGGTTGTAGCAGTAACAGGTTTGAGGGTCGACAGGCCGGTAGCGCTGGGGCCAAAACAGTTGGTGTCTTCCTCTTCTTAGCAGTTGCATGGCAGGTCTTCTTTCTTCTTGCTCTTCTTTGTATTTTGGAATCTGGGGAAGGAAGGTTCAGGGTGCCCCTAAATACTAGATTTAGGGGTGTTACAGGTAGGTAAAGGGCAGGGACTAATGGGTCCCTGTCCTGGGGTGGGTACACCCCCTATTCTGCCACTCTCCTGTGGGAGGGAGTCAGTAGCCTAGTCCTGATTGGGTAGGGCCTCCCATCTTCAAGATGGCGAGCGCCCGGAGATGTGCTTCACCTCGCCTCCCCCACCTGAGGGGTGGGGTTGGCAGGCTGGCACATCCCCTGTCCTTATTTGGGGTTTCCGGCCAGGCTTCCCGCCAGAGTGGGGGTTGCAAGTGGCCTGGGGAAGCTCACAGAGGCGGCATGCCTTTGAAGCTTCCCCCTGTCCATCCTGGGGGAGGAGACCTAGCACCTCGCCCAGGATGTGCATTGTTGCAGGCCCAGGAGAGCAGGGGCTCTCCTACCCAGGGGTCCAGCAACATGTCTGCTGTGTGGCAGCCTAGGCAGCCTCTCAGACCAAACGTGGATTGTAGGTTAGGTTTCAGGGGGCATCTCTAAGATGCCCTCTGTGGTGCTTGGTACATTAAATCCCACACTGGCATCAGTGCGGGTTTAACTTGCTGAGAAGTTTGATACCAAACTTCTCAGTCTTCAGTGTTCCCATTATGGTGATGTGGAGTTCGTGTTTGACGAGCTCTATGCACCATATACTCTTAAATGACAGCACTGCACTTATAGGGCCCAGGAATGGACCTCGGTACTGTAGGGGCACAGGGCTCATGCTCCTGTGCCCACACCACTGGCATAGGGCACCCAGCTAGAGGGGTGGCTGATGTATGCCAGGGCAGTGTAGGTGGTGGGCATGGCACACAGGGATGTGTGCCATGTCGACTCTTTGTTTTGTCTTGTACCCAGACACTCAGCCTGCAAGGGCAGTGTGTGTGTGTTAGGGTACAAGGCCTCTAAGGGTGGCACAATGAGTGCTGCAGCCCTTAAAGGCTTTCCCTGGTCACAAGGCCCTGGGTACCTAGGGTACCATTTACCAGGGGCTGGCATGTGGCCAGGGTTTGCCAATTTGGGTTTGAGGTTTTTGTTTAGGGAAGGAACATAGGCCCTGGGCACCTGATTGGCAGGAGTTCAGGGCACACTCAATCAAAGTACATTCAGTAATTCAGCAAAAAGTGGGGGCATACCATGCAAGAAAGATGGCACTTTCTTACAGTCTGGCATTGGCTGCCCTCCTCTCCACGTCGCTAATGCGTTTTTTGTAAGGTTTTTGTCAATCTTTTTACAAATAGTTGGAGAGGGTTAAAAAGATAGATACATTGAGAAGCTTTCAAAGACAGAGGGATGTATAGATAGTGTTTCTAGCTAGATAAAGAGTGTGCCTTTATAAAGAACAATTTCACATATACACAATCTGGTATGTTGTGAAGTAGAACCACCAGTAGAACAGTGTGTTCGAGGCATATGAGCTGCAGATTGTACACTTAGCATAGGTCGCCATCTGGTGTTGGGCCCGGATGTTTGCAGTTTGTTTTTCTTGTTGGACCGTGCTTGGAAGTCACGAGTTTGGTGACTCCTCCTTCGGTCCGTACTGCGCATGGGCTTCGGCTCCATCCTCAGATTGTTTTTTTCCGCCATCGGGCTCGGATGTGATACTTCGTGCTCCGGCTTCGAACTTCTACGGTTCCAGCCTCGACGGAAAATCCTCGATTCTTCGAGTTCCTTCATCATCTTCATCTCTCGAAGCGGCACTTTTTCCATCCCGTACATCGACACCGGCCTTCGGGCCCTCCGCGACTCCGGTCCCGGCCGATGGAAAGGACTCCGTTTAAAAAGTGCCCAGAATGTGGGTCTAAATTTCCCCACACCGACCTCCATCAGGTGTGTAACCTTTGCCTCTCTCCGGAACACGAGGCTCGAGACTGCCCCGCCTGCAAGTCTTTTCGATCGAAGAAAACGATCCGAGATCGAAGGGCTCGACGCACCATGGCGCACTCATCCTCGACAGTTCCACCGGACATCTTCGGAGACGACGCCGAAGCTTCGGGGCAGACACACACCGAACTGGGAGAAGACATCGTCAGCGCTTCCGAGGCCGACGACTCCGACCTGGAGGACGTAACACCAGGACAGCGGGCCGTGAGTACAATGCCCCCTCCCAGCCCCGCACCGAAAACCAAAGAGACTCCGGTTACTCCCTCGCCTGCCGGCCTGGGCAAAACCAAAACCAAAGCCTCGATCACCCCACCTTCGGGCCCGGTGTCGAAGCACTCAAAGTCTCACGGCAGCTCGGGATCGAGCCAGCCGACGCCCGGTGCCGATAAACACCACTCGGCACCGAAGCCTGCAAAATCCAGCTCGACTCCGAAACCACCGGTGCCGAAACCTGGACACTCGGCGCCGACCAAACACAAACAGAAATCGGTCGGCACCGACGCTCCGGCGCCGAAACAGCATTCGACGCCGAAACACACGGAGACCTCCAAAAAGCAGGGCGTACACAGAACATCGAAACCTCCGGTTCCGAAATCGCCGGTGCCGACAGACGACTCGGCGCCATTGGCTCTGTTTACACCAGACCCTTTACAAAAGACTTTGTCCAGAGATCCAAAGACTGGCCTTTTGACTGTGATTACTAAGAAGCGTCGCCTTGAGGCTCCGGCTCCTCCTCCTCCACCCAAAAAGAGGGACTCAGCTACTTCTCCCCTTAGAGTACCCTCCCCACTGCCACCCCCCCTCCCACCACCACCCCCTCCACCTTTACCTCACTACGATCCGGCCCCATCCCCAGACCCGGATGACGGGGACCCGGACAATGACCCAGGGGACGCCCCAATGGATCCCACTCCACCAGGGACCCCAGATCCATGGGAGGATTATAATAACCCTGATGTACCCAATGTACCTCAAGACGACCTATACCCATCAAGGCCGTCTCCTCCAGAGGACTCTTTAGGGTTTCACCATTTAGTGCAGAGAGCAGCACACTACCATGGGGTGGACATGCACACGGAACCAGTGGAAGAAGACTTCCTACTGGATACATTTGATTTACAAGATCGTTCCACTGCTATTTTACCCATGCTTAAGGGTGTCACCAAGCACGCTACAGAGGTATTCAAAGACCCTGTCAGAGCCAGAGTACTAAACCCTAGAATAGAGAAGAAGTACAAGGCGGCACCCACAGACCCTGCATACATCAAGGGCCCTGCTCCTCTAGATTCCCTAGTTGTCTCCACAGCTAGAAAGCGGGCTAACTCCCAATCCTCAGGAGATGCCCCACCACCAGACAAGGAATCTAAACTTCTGGACGCGTCTGGTAAACGCACCGCCTACCAGGCTGCAAACATGTGGCGCATTGCAAATACACAAGCACTGCTTGCGCGATATGATAGAGCACACTATGATGAATTAGAGGCTCTTATGCAGCACCTTCCAGAGAAATACAAACGCCAAGCTCATGACTTGATACAGGAGGGCAAACTAATCACAAACACCTCCATTAAGTGTGCCCTCGATGCAGCAGACACTGCTTCTAGAGCCATAAACACCAGTGTCCTGCTTCGCCGCCATGCCTGGCTCAGGATATCAGGGTTCAAGCCTGAGGTCCAGACATCAATACTTAATCACACCTTTGACCAGCAAACACTCTTTGGCCCAAAGGTAGACGAAGCGCTCGAAAAAATGAAGAAAGATACAGACACAGCGAAGTCTATGGGAGCGCTCCAGACCCAAGCCTCTAAGCGTTCCTTTCGACGCTCGTCCTTTCGTGGCACAGGTAGAGGCTCCTCCACTGATAATGCCTCTACCTCCTACAAATCCCCTCCTCAAAATACCTTTTCAAAGGGCAACCAAAGAGGTGGCTACAGAGGCAACAACAATAAGGGCAGGGGCAAAACCAACAATACCCGTTCTGCCACCCCACCCGCACAATGACTCCCCTTCCCTCCCCCCAGACCATTCCACTCCGGTCGGGGGCAGACTACAAGATTTTATCCACGTATGGGAGTCCATAACATCGGACAAATGGGTGACCCAAATCATTCGGTCAGGGTACTGCCTCGAGCTAACATCTACCCCACCCAATATCCCACCAAGGCACCGTCCAATGTCCCAAGAGCATTCCACACTGCTCAAACAAGAGGTACTCTCGCTCCTCCAGAAACACGCCATAGAGCAGGTACCCGACAATCAACGAAATCTAGGGGTCTACTCCCTATATTTCTTAATCCCAAAGAAAGACGAGACCCTCAGACCCATTCTGGATCTCCGGCCTCTAAATGCCTACATACATTCAGACCACTTTCACATGGTCACCTTACAACAAGTCCTCCCACTCCTCTGCCAGGGAGACTTTCTCACAACACTGGATCTGAAAGACGCGTACTTTCACATTCCAATACACCCCTCTCACAGAAAATACCTCAGGTTCGTGGTGGACGGGCAACATTACCAATTCAAGGTTCTCCCCTTCGGGGTCACCACTGCACCACGGGTGTTTACCAAATGCCTAGCAGTAGTAGCAGCACACCTCAGACGTCAACATGTTCACGTCTTCCCTTACTTAGACGACTGGCTCATAAAAGCCGCGTCCTACCACCAATGCGTGCAACATACAAACAGCACCATCCAACTGCTTCATCAGCTAGGCTTCACGGTGAACTACCAAAAGTCCCACCTCATACCATCTCACACAAAGCAATATCTCGGGGCCACCATAGACACCTCAAAAGGTATTGCCTATCCAAACCCAGCCAGAATCACAGGCATTCTAGCCTTACGCAAAATATTCCTTCCTCAACACTCTCTACCAGCAAGAGTGTTTATGAAGCTCATAGGGATGATGGCGTCTTGCATCTTCATAGTGCCCCATGCAAGACTCCACATGCGTCCACTTCAGGAGTGCCTAGCACAACAGTGGAACCAGGCCCAGGGTCAGCTAACGGATCTGGTGTTGGTGGACGGCCGCACACATCACTCTCTGCAGTGGTGGAACACCACAAACCTTTCCAAGGGACGGCCGTTCCTGGACCCGGTTCCCCAAGTGACTCTAACAGCGGACGCATCGCTCTCTGGCTGGGGAGCGCACCTCTTACACCTCACAATGCAAGGTCTATGGACGCCACAGCAAAAAACGCTCCACATCAACCATCTGGAGCTTTTGGCGATCTTTCTAGCCCTAAAATCTTTCCAAAAGCAGATTTCAGGCAAAGCAGTCCTCATTCGCACAGACAACATGACTGCGATGTATTATATACAGAAACAGGGGGGGACACACTCTCCCCAGCTCTCCCGCTTAGCCCAGAGCATATGGAGATGGGCAATTCCCCAAAACATTTTTCTCCTGGCACAACATGTTCCAGGCGTACAAAACACCATAGCAGATCTGCTCAGCAGACAGACTCAACAACTACACGAATGGGAACTGCATCCACAAGTTATTCACCCATTCTTCCAACAGTGGGGGCATCCTCAAATAGACCTCTTCGCCACCCACGAAAACAAAAAATGCCCAAGCTTCGCCGCCAGATACCCACACCCATTGTCCAAGGGCAATGCGATATGGATGAACTGGTCAGGCAGATTTGCATACGCCTTTCCACCTCTCCCACTAATTCCATTAGTGGTCAGGAAACTACAACAGCACTCCCTCACACTCATTCTGGTAGCTCCGACGTGGGCCAGACAGCCGTGGTACACCACGCTACTACAACTATCAGTGGTACCACATCAAAAACTGCACCTTTCCCCATGCCTCCTAACCCAGAACCATGGAGAAATCAGGCACCCGGACCCAGCTCAGCTCAACCTGGCGATCTGGCTCCTGAAATCTTAGAATTCGGGTACCTTAACCTTCCCCCTGATTGCATGAACATCATCATGGAAGCCAGACGTCCTACCACTAGAGCATGCTATGCCGCAAAGTGGAAAAGATTTGTAATGTACTGCCGTAACAATACAATCAACCCTCTAGATGCATCCATACAACACATCATATGCTATCTGCTCCATCTTCACAGGTGTAACCTAGCGTATTCATCCATACGCCTACACCTAGCAGCGATCGCTGCCTATCTACAAAACAGACAGCATTTGTCACTCTTCAGAGTGCCCGCTATTAAAGCCTTCATGGAAGGCCTTAAACGAGTAATTCCTCCCAGGGCACCACCCTCCCCTGTATGGAATCTAAATTTGGTCCTTACACGACTAATGGGTCCGCCCTTCGAACCAATGCACAAATGTGAGCTACAATTTCTCACCTGGAAAACAGCTTTCCTTGTAGCTATCACTTCCCTTAGAAGGGTTGGTGAAATACAAGCGTTCACCATACAGGAACCTTACATACAAATGCATCACAGCAAGGTCATACTTCGAACTAATCCGAAGTTCCTGCCCAAAGTCATTACCCCCTTCCACCTCAATCAATCAGTGGAATTACCTGTCTTCTTTTCGCAACCCCAATCTGTTGCGGAAAGGGCCTTACACACACTAGATGTGAAAAGAGCGTTGCTATATTACATGCAAAGAACGCAACCCTTCAGGAAGACCAAACAGTTGTTCGTTTCCTTTTCTCCACCACATAAAGGCAACCCCATCTCAAAATCAGGGATAGCTAGGTGGATTGTAAAATGCATACAAATTTGCTATCAGAAGGCAAAGAGAACATTATCTGTTCCCCCTAAAGCCCACTCTACAAGAAAGTTAGGGGCTTCTATGGCTTTTCTAGGGAATATACCCTTAGATGACATATGCAAGGCAGCCACATGGTCTACACCGCACACATTCACAAAACACTACTGTGTAGATGTGCATTCCCAGCAGCAAGCTAGGGTGGGCCAGGCTGTACTAAAAACACTCTTTCAAACAGCTGCAACGGATACCGGTGGTCGCCGCTAAGGTTGGGTACTGCTATATAATCTATGCTAAGTGTACAATCTGCAGCTCATATGCCTCGAACGGAATATGCTACTTACCAGTATGCATCTGTTCTTGGCATGTAGAGCTGCAGAGTTGTACACGCCCACCCGCCTCCCCGGCTACCTGTATCCGTTCCAGTCCATCTTATTTAGATACAACACACATGGGTTTCTCACTGTTATTACTACGCTCCATCATTTCCCTGTTGGCGAAAAACAATCTGAGGATGGAGCCGAAGCCCATGCGCAGTACGGACCGAAGGAGGAGTCACCAAACTCGTGACTTCCAAGCACGGTCCAACAAGAAAAACAAACTGCAAACATCCGGGCCCAACACCAGATGGCGACCTATGCTAAGTGTACAACTCTGCAGCTCTACATGCCAAGAACAGATGCATACTGGTAAGTAGCATATTCCTTCCCAAACCAGGTCGAGCTCATTTTTGGTGGGTCATGAAAATCATACCAATAAATAAAAGATGCCTTTAAATTCTGTATTTATCTTTTCACATTTGCTGCTCTTCAAAGACAAGTGTCAATTGTCAGGCAATGTCTTCTGACAATTTGCTACTTTTTTTAACATGGGGACTGGTGTTTCCAAACACTTATCACTTTGCAGTCGGAGAAAGAAAAGTAAAGTGAATTGTGTGGCAATTTTGCTGGGTACACCAGTGTGAAAGGAAAGTCTGTATGTAATGTGCCATTTTTTGTAACACAGAACAAGTTGTAAACACGTGCAAATGAACTGTACACATTCCTCTTTTAGGAAAGCAAAAACAAATGCATTTTTTTGTAATTCTGAAGTGTGATGTAGACAAAGGTTAATAAGACCGAAATACATCACAATACTTTACTTGGTGTTTCACAAATGATAAAAATATTTACTGAAACCTAATTTCCTCACATTATTTGTTGATGCAATGTTGTTTTTGCGGTAAAATTGTATGTTTGTGCAAATCTAGTGTCAATGAAATGGAAAATGTGCTGTCAGTAAATGATTATGCGGTACCACATGATGGTTTAGTTACATTAAAATATTGCCCGACTCATGCCCTTAAAAGCTAGATGGTTTGAGAAAGTATCTTGTTCTAAAAAGTGGGTCATGGTTCTAAAATGTTGGGGAAGCACAATTTTAGAGGGAGATGTAGTCTGATAAAGCTGTTATCTGCCCTTTGCTCCCAACAAAAGCATCCTGATATCACATCAAGAACACTAGGGCTGAAGGGAACTACACTATGTGTGGATGTGCTCCTTGTGAAAGAGCAAAATCCAGTCACTCAAAGTGAAGTTAGGCAGTGTCCGAAATGGGCTGACCTACTGCCTCATGCTGTAGTGGGCAGAAACAATATGTGAATGACTCTACTACAGACCTGTGGGTGAAGAGAGCTGTCTAAACACCTCTAAGTATAATATACATATTATGTTATCAACATCAAAAGGACTTGGCTAACGCCAGACTCACAAAGGCTACAGCTTTTCATTCAATCTGGAATTAATAGTTAGTTTGGGGTGATTGTTTGACTCCTATCTGCTTTAAAATTTCGATCTATAATATTTTTTAACCGGTCTCTTTTTGTAACTTTTTCTTTTACAGATGAATATGCCGCTTGTCTTTCTGCCAGTTCACAAATCACACATTGACTATCTGCTGCTCACATTCATCCTTTTCTGCCATAACATTAAAGCACCACACATTGCCTCAGGAAATAACCTCAACATTCCCATTTTCAGGTGAGTTTGCCATCTGTGTGACTTGCCCTTATTTTGGGTGCTTAATGCAATGTCTATTAAGTGGTTCCTGGAGAGGTCTGTAGGTTGTGAGTCATACTTCGGTGAGTATTGGTGCTTATTATTTTGTCCCATGGCCTCTGGCACTAACCAGGATACTGCCTTTGTGTACTCAGTGCTCCAACAGTTGTGAGGGTTTTCAGTCAAGGCTTCAGGAGGTGGTAAAGGATTTGGCACAGGAAACCAAACTAAATAAGTGTAATGTCTGATTAACTCGATTTTTATAAAAAAAAAACTCACCAAACTTTTATTTACACATGGGAAGGAAATGCAGTTATAATCAATAACTATAGAAACAAACGTTTTGATCGATTAATAAGGCACTATAAAGCAAGTAAGATGAGCCATATGGCCAACAATTCAGGGTTTTTTGGTAATGGTCTTTTGCTCACCAGCTGTGGGGTCAAATTGAGGTCACATAGAGGCTTTGAACTCAAGTGACTAAGAATCCAAAAAAAGGCCCCAAATAGCAAATCCATCCAGTAACCCAACAAACACAATTAACAAGTTGCCCCCCCGCATTTTTTGGCTCTGATCCTACTCACTGCCCTTGAATCAACCATTGCAAGTTTGTTTTTGAACATCCATCTCTCATTATTTTACTGTCCCTAATGAAAGGACCCAATTGCCATGACCTTTCTGTTCATGCTTCTGTCCGTCCCGTCATCTAATGTAGTCTGTTTATTTTGCCACGTCTGTTCAAGAGCTGCCCTTGCATTCCAAGACAGTCATCCGTGCTGTAAGTTGCTCATGGCTGATTAGTCATTGTCTTCTTTCCAGACATCAGCCGTGGCAACTTCAGTTCACCCTATGCATCCAAGTCTCTCTTGAGGCTTCTTGGCTCTTATTTGCATTCTAGAAGTATTTCTAGGCTTGACTAGGCTAAGAGCAAAATATTTAATTAAATAATTTTCATTCTCCGTGACAATATATTTTCCAACCCAGCTTTTTTAGTTTTAGTAAGACCATTTTGGGCATTGACTTGCAGGTGTTATCCAAACAATGAACAATGTCAGAAATACACTGTCGATTGTGTCACCTTGTTGGTGTATGTTATCCATATTTCAGCCGTTAAGTCTGATGTCTCATTCCACTGCAAACTATACAAATTGAATAAATGGAAGAGTTCCTTTATTGCATATAGACTCATGATATTCTACTTTAAGACCTTGGGTGAATAGGAACAACTTCTGAACCTATGAGCTCACAGAGAATCCCTGATGATGTTGGCTTATCAGGGATGATTAATGGTCACCACACTTGCAGTGCTAGAATGCCCTGTGTATAATTGGTAGGCACAACAGTTGTTTTGCCGATTCTGACAAGCTGGACTTCAAGGTTTTATTGGCTCCTGGTAACTTGTACCAACATTACAGCCTGTTGCTGCCACATGTCTACAAAATTGAGGTGCATTTCTCGATAGTCCAGCCCAGATGTGGAACAACCCTAGGCAGTCCAGAAAAAAGTTGGATAGTCATTGTGACACAACTTTGTTGACAGGCAAAGATGTCATTAGCTATACTTGATTGAAAGAAGGTGTGCATCTTTAAAGGGTAATACTTAATAACGTGAAGAAACAAGTTACTCAATCTGCAATTTAGAGAAATGATGCATTCTTTTTTTTCTTGCGCTTCCTTATTGAAAAGGCCCTCTTTATTCCTTACTTTTGTTATTTGTTGAAATAAACCTCCACCCTTGAGCATTGTATAGGTGGCTGCAGTTTGAGTTGGCATTTTGTGTTTGTTGAAAAATTCTACTTCTGGTGATCGATTTACATACAAATACAAAACGTGAATCTTAACCTGCTAATTGTTTATATGGCAAGCGGGAGCAAGATATCATGAGCTGCTTAAGTGTCAAACTGTGAGATTTCTTATTGAGCTTTTTTATTGCTCTGATAAATCATTCAAGGTGACTTCATCTCAATGATAGATGTATTAAATGTTTTTTCTAGATCCAGGTATATGTAAATATGTTGACCATCGTCTACAGGCTATCAAGGTGCAGTGTACACCACGTTCTTCACTCTTCTAGTTGGGATTAGAGTAGATCTTGTCAAGATCTGCGCTGTTCTTCAAAAGTAGTCAGGAATATGAATATTGTTTTGTGGCTATTTGTACTTGAAGATAATGTTTCTCTTTTCGGAAACAAATTTTCATGTATTGATTACATGGAACCGTGTTCCGTAACATAATCTGATTGGTTTAGGACGACGACCGAGTGTGCCAACCCATTGTCCGTATAACACAGTGACTTTGAACCTAATCCTTAAGTATGCTACTACTGTTTACTTGTAAGACAGGGTTGAATCTTATATGTTTTTTACTTGTTATGCTTTTGTTATCCTTGTATTCTTTCATTTGTGGCATTAAAGTTGTGTTTTTTGGGTTTGCAGTACACTGATCCACATGGCGGGGGGCTTTTTCATACGACGAAAGTTGGATGAAACAACTGATGGGCAGAAAGATATTCTCTACCGATCGTTGCTTCAAGCGGTGAGAAATGAGCATTCCAGATGAGAGATTTAAATTTTATGATACAACAGAAAACATATTATTTGTGTACTATCTAATTCTTGTTAAAATCTTCAGCACAAATAGATATTTAAGGTGACTTTCAGAAAAAACATTTACTCTGATTTTATATTGCGAGAGGGGCATAGAAGATGTATTGTTCTTAGTGAAAAATAGCTAAACCTGTTATTGCATTCTTCAATGAGTAGAAGATTAGGCTAAAGCCTCAACAGTAGTGTGTCAAAATTGGGTGAGACTGTGTCTCTTCTTACAATTTTGGCAGTGACCGCACCTCCCATTCTACATTACTGCTAGAAATTAATTGAACTTGAGATGATTAGTAATGCCCAGTAGTTTGCTTTATACTAGAGGTAATTAGTAGTATGTAGTTCAGCAAAATTATGTACTTCATAATGAACAATGCATATAACAAAACAAATGGAGAGAGAATGTATCGGAGTTTTTTTTAATGTTTGAATGCTCTAGGGAAGAGAATTTTTTACTCACAATGAAACTCCTTTCAGGTTCTGGGGTGCTCTGCATGCATGTGCAGCACTTCATATGTACTTAATCACGTTCACTTTTACTCACATCAGAAACATTGCATCTTCATAGGTCGCTGCGTCTTCTAATCTGAAATAATCTAATGGAGCCTGGCATGCGATCCAATCGGCTTTCTTTTTTTTGTGTTTGCAGGGATAATTGTGTATGAGAATTTATATGAAGCAGTCAATATGAAAAACAATTTCTACTGCATCCAATAAAGGGTGCAGAACACACGAATCTGATGGAAAGCTGAATTCCTGTAGAAATTGTATGAATAAATATAATTGTCTCTCTAAAATACCTACTTTGGAAATTGTGCAAATAAATATAACTGCATTTTCCATTGGTTTTCACTCAAAACACCAAGTTACAGATAATATAATGCACCACATCACTGGTTATAATTTGGGAGGGCTACGCCAGTTCCTACCCCTCACCAGCCTGTCTCGCTCCCTCAGTGTGGCATCACCGATAAGTCCATTTGACCATATTACTCTTATGAATATCAGTGGGAAATGGGAAATAAATGTCATAATGGGAAACTATCACTTGTGACATATGATATGAATTGACAGGACCTTTAGTATTTAATTGGGGTATCATCATGAGCCAAGGACCATGAACGGTTGAAGGTTTCATACTAACAGATATCACCCTTTGGGCGATTTTAATATCCATAAAACTGTATGAATCCCTGGATATTTTTAACCTTATCTCACACCTTAAACAACCTACACATGAAAAAGGGCATACTTTAGATCAAGTTTTCTCCTCTGTGAAGATCGAATTCGAGGCTCCACTTGCCATAACGTGGTCGGATCATTACTTAATAAATTTTAGCATCAGAAAGGAGCCCAATAAAGCGGGGCCTACGGGTAAATCTCTCTCCCACAGTAGTTTTAGACCTTTTCATTTGATGTTACCGGAGGCAATACAGAGTGCCTTATGCCAATGTCCTCGCCTGCTGAGCGGTCAGCTCAACTGGATGTGTTCTCCCTGGAGAATTGGCTAAATCAGCAGGAACAGATTCTGCCCCCCCCCCCCCCAATATGAAGGCAGAAAAACTCACTAGAGTTTCAGCCCCGTGGTTTACAACTGCTTTAAAAACCAGTAAAAGTGACTGTAAACATTTGGAACGGATATGGCGTAGACATTCTAGTCTTTCAGATAAAGCCACTTATAGTCAAGCCTTAAAGGAATACTATTAAAGTGCGAAAGGAGAATAAATCGTTCCTTGTGACTAAAATTGAACAGGCGGCCAACAAGAGTCGGGAACTCTTCTCTATTGTGAAATGTTTTTCTTCCACTCCTTCTGTCAGTTGCCCGTTCACTCCCACCAGTGACTGGACTAAGCGGGTGGCTAGTTTCTTCCATGGCAAAATTCTTGGTATTCAGAACTCTTTTAAGACTAAACCCTGTGAGGAGGTGGTTGTTGACCACAGTCGGGACGCTTGTCTCCTGCAATTCCCTAATATTAGTCCAAGTCATTCTCTTTCCCTCATAAAAAATCTTAAATCCGGTTCACCTTCAGATCCCTGTCTGGCGAAAGTTCTGTCGTCCATAGCAGAAGTGATTAATCCCACTGTGAACACTATTTTAAATTCTCTTCTGCAGGAGGGCCTTCTGCCTCAAGCTTGGAAAAGTGCCAAAATCCGCCCTCTCTTTAAAAAAAACCAATGGCTGATCCTGATGTAAGTAATTATAGGCTGATCTCCCTTCTACCCTTTTTTTCCAAAGTCTTGGATAAATTTGCGAATGAAGTTATCACAAATTTTGCTGAGGCTAATAACCTTCTTCACCCCAGTCAGTCAGGTTTCAGAGCCAACTTCAGCACAGAAACTGCCCTGCTGGAGATGGCCGAGACGGTCAAAGCCACGCTGGATAGGGGTGGGAGAGCAGTTTTGGTGCTGATGGATCTCTCCGCGGCCTTCGATACCGTCCCTCACAAGCATCTATTGCGAAGATTGGAGAAGGTCGGGCTTGGAGGCTTGGTACTGAAATGGATGAGATCTTTTCTCAGTTACCGTTCTCAAACAGTCTGGACACCCCCTTTTCCAGCTGAAATCCCCTCCTTGAATGTGGGGGTCCCGCAGGGATCTATTCTTAGTCCCACGCTGTTTAATCTGTACATAGCCCCTCTTGCCGAAAAGCATGGTGCTAAAATAGTGTCATTTGCGGATGACACTCAACTGCTGTTCACTTGTGAGAAGGGCTCGGAGTTTGATGGGGACTGCATAAAAAACTGCCTCTCGGAGATTTTTGCATGTGGTCCAGGCCTTGGTGTTAACGAGACTGAATTATGTC
The DNA here is from genome assembly GCF_964204655.1 of Triturus cristatus. Classification (NCBI taxonomy): domain Eukaryota; kingdom Metazoa; phylum Chordata; class Amphibia; order Caudata; family Salamandridae; genus Triturus; species Triturus cristatus. The sequence goes on from NC_140580.1 coordinate 154,483,325, forward strand.
AACTCGCTGTATCTGGGACTTCCCGAGTATTTACTGAGTCGTCTGCAGATCATCCAGAATATGGCTGCCAGGGCTATTTTTCTAACGAAGCCTAGAACACATACCTCACATCTTTTGTCTTCACTCCACTGGCTTCCAGTGCAAAAAATAATTTATTTTAAAGCTTTAGTCCTGGTCTTTAAGGCTTGCCATGGGATCGGGGCCCCGTACCTACGGGAAAGATTTCAGTCCTACTTACCTCAGCGCTCTTTAAGATCCTCCTCCCAGTCCCTGACCTTGATTCCAAGGGTCAGGCTTTCACAGGTTGGAGGAAGATCATTTCAGGTTATGGCCTCCCGACTTTGGAACGGCCTCCCTCTCTCACTACGTCAGAGTCCGGACCTTCTGACCTTTAGACGAAACCTGAAGACGTGGCTTTTCCAGCTGTAGGATTCTTTTTTTCTATGACGGTGACGAGGGGCGTTTTCATTTTGTTGGTTGTTGGTGGTCTTCTGTAGCGCCGAGACACTCCTTGGAGTAGCCGCATGCTCTATAAATCATGAATAACATAACACCCATGATATTTGAGTTGCAGTAAAAATGTAAACAACACTTTTGGATCATAGCAGGGATGTCCATATTCTCTCGTTCCTTCTTAATTGTTTCTTTCTTAAATGTATTCACATTTTAAATATTTGAATTTCATTCAATGCACCACAATGGGGAATAAACAATATCCCACGTTTTAACAAACAACCTGTTCAACAGGACGTCTCCTGAAAACATATCGTGTATTTGTCACTTGCAAATCACTGCAGTCCGTTTTTCATGTTTACTGTTTGGATAACAGGATGACACAAGAAATTGAAACAAAACAGTTCTTAAAAGGACTTGTACATCATTCACAAATATGATTAGTTACCTACATCTTCAATACATTCTAAAACATCAACACACATTTTTCTAACATAAAAACATAGAAGCACTGGGAGTGAGTTATTAGTCTTCTTTCTATGACTATGACACTCAGTGGCTCAGCAAACGTAAACAGACAAAAAACATGGCTGCGATTTAAAATGCCAGAGGAGTGAAACAAAGTCTGCACACCAGTGTGTAATCCATTATTATAAATTTTTACCTTCATGAATCTGGATGGCGTTTTATTTTTGTGAATTTTTGCCTCTGCTGTAGGACCTCGGCTACAGCATATGCAGGACAGCATATTGGCACATTCATACATTTATATAGAAGACGTGAGGCATATAGATTTCCATTGGTTACGGAACACACCTAAACATTAAACCGATTTTGGTTATTGGACAAGTGAACAAGCATAATTTTGTGATTTCAATACCCCTGAAATAGCCATTCACTCGAGTGTTTAGGAACGCAAGTTTATTACGGACATGTGTGCCATCAGACTAGGTCATTTGCGAAAGCTGTCTCCTAGGAATACCTACAATACACGTTCGCTGTAGATAATTGTAATATTTCCTTGCATCATTGGAGACAGTTTTTTTCTGAGTAATATGTTGATGATCTGATTTTTAGAAACAAGTGTTTCAATGATGATTGGAATTCAAACTAGAGGGTTCTAGTTAATTTTATGTGAATTTGAGTTGTTGTACAAATGATGTAAGAGATCACATTGCCTTTTTCGATTCACAGAAAAAAAAACCCTTATTAAGGACCTTGTTAGGCCCGAAATGTATTGGGGATCTGTATAACATTAATCCAAGAAGGTGATACAAAAATGTTTGTTGGATAATGGATTTGGTTAAATGAAATACAGTGGCATTTGGGATCATTCATGATAAACGACAAAAATATAAAAATCGAGATGCAAATAAATGAACTGGGAGACTAAATTGGAAACCTATCAGGGTTAATAAGTAGTGCTGGAAGGAGACACTACCCTAGGAGAGGAATTGTGCGATCTAACTCTATGAAGCTGCACCAATTATCAGAAGGTGGCACCCTTCTAGCACACAGACTCTTCAATCAGATAAATATTATTGAATAAACAAAAGGAGTGCATTGATTCTCGTAGAAGGATATCAATGACCAGTTTGCCTTAATTATGTTCCCACAATTCTGGTTCAGCAAAGGTCTCTGTCAAACCCCTCAGGTTCCACTAACTGTATGTGGTATGGTTTTTGTATAGTGCAAACCCAGCCATGGTAAGGATGCAGTCGACTAGCGATTTGAAAGAAAGCTGGTGTGTGGACATTTACTGCATCGCCATGTAGTGTTTTAAAAGAGCTGTAAACTCTTTCCTCAATTGTAGCAGAGGTAGGTGGTTCTTATGGAAAAGTCTAGTGCCCTGTTTTTTCTTTTTTTTACATTTCTTTGTTTCCAGTTTAACGCTGCCCTAGCTTCAGGTATGATGAGCGTGTCAGCTAGATAGCCAGGTTTATCATGTCATGATGATTTTGTAAATGATGGTCTTGATTTTGAACATGGTGTAGGACGAGTAGTTTTTTCTGCTGGAGGTAGTCCAAGACTTCTTCGCTCCAGTGTGAAATTCCTCTGGTGGACTTGTTTGAATTCCCAGAAAATGCTCAATGCCAGCAGGTCTGTGCACTCTGATATCTGCTGAGGAGAGCCTGGGGGAACTTTCAGCTGTGCTATTCTCCCCCTTCCCCATGACCCCCCCCCCCCCGTGTCCTTGATAGCTTGAGGCTTGAGTTCTGGGGAAGATTTGCCAAGATGAGGCCCAAGTCATCCTCAATGCCCTGAATTGGCCAAGAAGTATGTGGTATTCAGACCCTCTGCACTTCTACATAAACCACCTGCTCAAGCTGCCATTCATACATTACCTACTCTGCCAGTCAGAGATAGTGATGCTTCCCAAGCCACAATGCCTCTCCTACATGCCTGGAAACTGAGTTTGGACATCTAAGTTACCCTCAGCGGCCGCTGCAGGAAGTTGACGTTATATTATCAGCTTCCCCTCTCTTCAAAGTCTGCTTACCGTGGCTGACAGAGCCACTTTGTTGCATGGTGTGTGGACAGTAATATAGACCTCTTGCAGGCAAAGTTATCTCAGGTCTTGCAGTTCACACTTTCCATGGCCAAGAAATGGTGTGCAATTGGTACTGTCAATGGATATCTAGCTGCACTGTAGACATTCCTCTGTCTTCCAGATCAGCTGTCCCTGTTCAGGTTCCTGATTGTAATGCGTTTCTGAAAGGATTGACTAATCTCTATCCTCTAGCCCCTTTGTTAGTCCCAAGTGGAACCTTTATTTGGTGTATTACTGACAGAATATCGACAGTCAGAATATCGAGGTACAAGGATATCGATGTCCAGAATATCGAAGTCCTATCTACATAATGGTAAGTACCAAAATACCCCTCAAGGTCACTCCCCCACCCCCCGGGGGCCCGCAACGGGCCCCCAAATCAAATCCCCACCAGCCTTTCCTTGGTGGCAATGCCACCATGGAAAGGCCTTTACATCCCAGCATTAATATGGCTGGCGGTGCCTGCTAGGCACCGCCACCATATTAGTGGCCCAAGTCTACCCAGCTGGCAATCGGAACGATTGCCGACGGCAGAAAAGCGGCGGACGGACTTTCCGTCCGCCGTGGTACCCACCGCCATTGTAATCTGGCGGTGGGTAAATCAGGTTACAATGGCGGGCGGGTCGCCACCGCCAGCCCGACAATGGCGATCCGCCCGCCATCCTAATCAGCCCCTTACTGTGGTGGGAAATTTTTAATGATCTACTCTACTTCACCGCATGTTAACCCCTTTGCTAAGTTAGCTTTCATGTCCTGGGGTAGGATTGGAAATTGTGTGGAAGAAAACAAGTCTATTATCACCTGTTGGGCCAGACATTGACTCTAGTAAAGCACTTGGTAACATTCTAAGAATGACTTCCTTTTCTTGCTCAGTACCCATCCTATCATCTAGTACTGGGTATACGTGCATCATCTTTTGTCCTTTGTAATCGAGATGCCAATAGCTTGTCTGCTTTATTAGCCTTTTCTTTAAGCTTCTGTTTAAGGCGCAGGAGGACTCTCTCTGATTTTCCCCCCCCCCCTTTGAGTATGTCTAAGTGGCTCTGAATTTTGTATTATCCTTCAAAAAGGAAAGGATTGTTTTCTCTATATTATTGTTCCTATATTTCTAATTCAGATTCAAATTTTTCTTTTGTGAATGCCCACATGTGCCTTGATTCGTTCGTATTTTAAGTTTTCCCATAAGGTAGTGGCCGATGTGTCCTTCCCGGTTAATACTGAAATAATTGTGCTCAAGGCGTATGAGCTGCTGATCACACACTGTGCATAGATTGCCATCTGGTGTTGGGCCCGGATGTTTGCACTTGGTTTTGTATTGGAAAAGCCTTTGGAAGTCACGAGATAGGTGACTCCTCCTTTGGATCATAGTGCGCATGGGTATCGGCTCCATCATCAGATTGTTTTTTTCCACCATCGGGCTCGGATGTGTTTATCGCACTCCAGTTGGGTGCCGTTACCGATCCAACTTTTTGACGCGCAATCCTTCACCCTTTCTCCGGTATTGTTTCGATCACGATTCCTAGTCGTCGTGCATCTCTTCAAGTTCGAAGTCCTCGATGCCAGTCGTCGACGAAGGCCTTCGGGCCTACCTAGGCCATTAAATCTGACTCCTTTTAAGAAGTGTCCTCAATGTGGATCGAAGTTTCCACACACAGATCTTCATGTGGTGTGTAATCTCTGCCTTTCACCGGAGCACGAGGCCAGAGACAGTCTAGCTTGTGCCTCTTTCCACTCCAAGAAAACCATTTGGGATCGTCCAGCTTGAAGAAGAATGGCTCGCTCGTGGACATCCATTCCCGACGACATCTTCCAGGAGGGCGTCGATGTACCAGAGCAGGAGCGGGTCGAAGAAGGACTCCTCAGCGCCGCCGAAGTCGATGACTCCGATGTCGAAGACATCACTCCTGGGCAGCGGGTCGTAAGTAGTGACGTCGACCCCGACCCCCTCCTTCACCACCAAAAAGGCTTCGGTAACACCTTCACCTTTGGGCCTAGGTACACACCGGGACACTACTTCTCACGCCCCGCCCTCGGGCCCGGCAAAGAAGTCGACAAATAAGCCTTCAGACCACTCTGGATCGAGTCAGCCTGCCATCTGTGCCGAAACCCAAACCCCGGCACCTAAAAAGAAACCGTCCTCCTCTTCCGTGCCGACCACTGGTTCCACATCAGTGCACTCTGCATCGAAACCTACTGGTACCGACCCCTCAATTCCGAAAAAGTAATCGGAACCGAGTAAAAAGCCACTTCCAAAGAGTACGGATGCGCAACCTTCGGAGCAGAAAAAAAAACCCTCGGAACCGAAAAAACAACCGGTTCCGCACACTCCTTCAGAGGCAAAAAAATCTCACGCTTCCAAGCCAAAAGCGCATAAATCCACTTCAGATTCGGTGCCACGCAAGCCTTCGGAACCGAAAAAAATGGCGCCGAAAGACCAGCCTCAACCAGAAGAGCTTTTTACACCGGATCCAACCCAAAAAGCTCTCCTGAAAGACCCAAAAACTGGTCAAATGACTCTCCGCTCCAAAAAGAGACCAATGGACATGCCGTTACCGGCTCCATCTCCACCAAAAAAGAGAGACATTGCAACATCTCCTCTCAGACTCCCTTCTCCACCCTCCTCCTCTACCTCCCCCTCCACACCACTCCCCTTCACTATCTCCTCCACCAGTGGATGATGATGAAACCTCTGACGGAGGAGGGTGCAGACGATGATCCACTAGGGGATCCTAGTCCGCCTCACACACCAGACACACGGGACGATTATAATACACCAGATGTCCCTAATGTACCACCCGATGACATATATCCCTCTAGACCTTCCCCTACAGAGGACACCATTGGTTTCACCCAGCTTGTTCATAGAGCTGCACAATACCACGGGGCAGATTTACACACAGACCCTGTGGAGGAGGATTTCTTAATGGACACATTCGATACATCCCAAAGGTCCACTTCTGCTCTCCCTATGTTAAAAGGGGTACTCAAACACGCACTTGAGGTGTTCAAAAATCCTGTTAGGGGTAGGGTTATTAACCCCAGGATTGAAAAAAAAAAAATACAAATCTGCCCCAGCAGACCCTATTTACATCAAGGGACAAATACCATTGGCTTCTTTATTGGTCTCCAACGCCAGAATCGGGACTAACTCACAAACGTCAGGGGATGCTCCGCCTCCCGATAAGGAATAAAAGCTCTTGGACGCTTCTGGTAGACGTACTGCATCACAAGCAGCCAACATTTGGCGAATCGCCAACACACAAGCTTTGTTGGCTAGATACGATGGGGCACAATATGACGAGCTGGAGACCCTATTGCAACACCTTCCTGACAAATACAAGACCAAGGACAACGACCTCATTCGGGAGGGTAAACTCATAACAAACACATCCATTCGTTGCGCTCTAGACGTGGCAGACACTGCCTCCCGAGCCATTAACACAAGTGTTGTTCTACGTAGAGATGCATGGCTACGCATTTCTGGTTTTAAACCAGAAGTACAAACTACAATACTTCACCAACCATTTTATCAGGAACACCTATTTGGCCCTCCTGTGGATTCATCACTAGAAAAGATGAAAAAAGACACCGACACGGCTAAATCAATGGGAGCCTTGCAATCGCAAGCTCCCAGACGTTCTTTTTGTCACTCCTCTTACAAGGGCACCCCCAGAGGTTATTCCTCTGACAACCCCTCCACGTCCTATAAAAATCCCACCCAGACCTCATTCACCAGAGGTTATCAAAGAGGGGGCTACAGAGGCAATAATAACAAAGGTAGAGGCAAAACCAACAATGCTCGCTCCGCCTCCACCCCTACCCAATGACTTCCCTCCACTCCCCCAGGACCATTTCACTCAGGTCGGGGGAAGATTGCTACAATTCCTACCTGTCTGGAACAACATCACTACAGACAGGTGGGTGAGACAAATCGTTCAATCAGGTTATTGTCTAGAACTCACCTCTACCCCCAAACATACCACCCAGACAGTGCCTAATGTCACCAGAACATTTATCGCTGCTAAAGCAAGAGGTACTCTCCCTCCTACAAAAACATGCAATAGAACCAGTTCCCCTGCATCAGCAAAACACAGGGGTTTACTCCCTGTACTGCCTCATTCCGAAAAAGGACGGCTATCTGAGGCCCATCTTGGACCCCTAAACCTCTACATACAATCAGACCATTTTCACACTTCAACAGGTCCTTCCTCTTCTCACACAAGGCGATTTCTTTGCCACTCTAGATCTCAAAGACACCTACTTACATATTCCCATTCCTCACAGGAAATATCTCCGGTTTGTAGTGGAAGGTCAGCATTACCAATTCAAGGTACTCCCATTCGGAGTCACCACAGCGCCCAGAGTCTTAAGCCAAGTCATACAACCAGTGTGTACATCACCCTTACGCCACAATCCAACTACTCCACGACTTAGGGTTTACTATAAACCGCGCAAAGTATCACCTTCAACCGTCCCACATTCAACAGTACCTCTGTGCTACAATAAACACCTCAAAAGCACTTGCATATCCCAGTCCACCCAGGATAGCAAGCGTCCAACGCCTCATAACAGAATTCCAGCCACAACACTCTCTTCCAGCTCGAGTGTTCATGCAGTTGATAGGGATGATGGCCTCTTGCATCTTTATAGTACCTCACGCAAGACTCCAGATGCGTCCCCTACAGGAATGTTTAGCATGTCAGTGGAACCAGGCTCATGGTCGGCTGACAGATCTGGTGTTGGTGGACGGCCGCACACATCACTCTCTACAGTGGTGGAACACCCAAAACCTTTCCAAAAGGCGACCGTTCATCCAACCGGTTCCACAGATTGTGCTAACAGCGGACTCATCGCTCTCCGGCTGGGGAGCTCATCTATTGCATCACACCATGCAGGGCAGGTGGACGCCTCAACAGATGTTACTACACATCAATCACCTGGAGTTACTAGCCATATTTCTGGCATTAAAGTCATTCCAGAAACAAATATCAGGCAAAGCTGTCCTAGGCCGTACCAACAACATTACAGCAATGTACTACATACAGAAACAAGGCAGAACACACTCCCTACAGCTCTCTCAACTAGCACAAAGCATATGGTGATGGGCTATTCCCCAGAACATTTTTCTCCTTGCCCAACACGTTCCGAGAGTCCAGCACAACATAGCAGATCTATTAATTCGTCCGACGCAACAGATTCACGAGTGGGAACTTCATCTACAATTTCTTCAACCATTTTTTCACATGTGGGGGCAACCAGAGATAGATCTCTTCGCCACACACAAACGCCAAATGCCCAAGCTCACCGCCAGATATCCACTCCCATTGTCCAAAGGCAATGCGATATGGATGAATTGGTCAGGCAGATTTGCGTACGCTTTTCCGTCTCTCCCACTCATTTCACTGGTGGTGAGCAAATTGCAGCAACGCTCACTGACTTTCATCCTAGTTGCTCCAACATGGGCCAGATAACCGTGGTACACCACATTACTGGAACTATCTGTAGTCCTACACCAAAACCTACACCTCTCCTCACGCCTCTTAACCCAGAACCATAGAGAGACACCCGGTCCCAGCACAGCTCAACCTAGCAATCTGGCTCCTGAGGTCTTAGAGTTTGGTTACCTTAACCTTCCCCCCTGACTGTATGAATGTTATCAAAGAAGCTAGACGCCCCACCACTAGAGCCTGCTATGCAGCCAAGTGGAAAAGATTTGTGATATATTGTCACAACAACACTATCAATCCTTTAGATGTGTCTATTCAACACATCATAGGTTACTTACTACATCTCCAAAGGTGTAATCTAGCATACACATCTTTTAGGTTACACCTCGCTGCCATAGCAGCCTACTTACAAAATAGACAACACTTGTCGCTATTCAGGATACCTGCCATCAAAGCATTTATGGAAGGCCTCAAAAGAATAATTCCTCCCAGGGTACCACCCTCACCTGTGTGGAATTTAAACATTGTTCTCACGAGACTAATGGGCCCTCTATTCGAATCTCTGTACAAATACGAGTTACAATTTCTAACATGGAAAGTCGCTTTCCTGGTGGCCATTACTTCCCTTAGATGAGTCAGGGAACTACAGGCACTGACTATTCAAGAACCATTTTTACAACTCCATCATAACAAAGTGGTTCTCAGAACCAGTTCCAAATTCCTCCCTAAAGTTATTTCCCCCTTTCACCTCAACCAGTCTGTGGAGTTGCCAGTATTCTTCTCGCAACCACAGTCGCAGAAAGAGCTCTTCATACTTTAGATGTAAAAAGAGCACTACTTTATTACATTGAAAGAACAAAAGTTTTTTGCTAGACAAAACAACTTTTCGGGTCCTTCTCACCACCACATAAAGGCAACCCCATATCAAAATCTGGAATTGCAAGGTGGATTGTCAAATGCATACAAATTTGCTATCACAAAGCAAAACGCACACCATCTATTCCCCCTAAAGCCCACTCTGCCCGAAAGATACGGGCTTCAATGGCATTTTTAGGGAACATTCCCTTAGATGACATCTGCAAAGCAGCTACATGGGCTACACTGCACACATTCACAAAACACTATTGCGTAGATGTGCAAACAAAACAAGCTAGTGTGGGCCAAGCTGTACTCAAAACACTATTTCAAACTACTGCAACAGATACTGGTGGTCGCCGCTAAGGAGGAGTACTGCTATACAATCTATGCACAGTGTGTGAGCTGCAGCTCATATGCCTCGAACGGAAACACACACACCCACCCACCTCCCCGGCTACCCATATCTGTTCCAGTACTATCTCATTTAGATTCAGCATACATGGAAATCTTTTCTGTTTCTCACAAAACCTCCATAATTTCCCTGCTGGCGAAAAAACAATCTGACGATGGAGCCGATGCCCATGTGCACTATGATCCAAAGGAGGAGTCCCCTATCTTGTGACTTCCAAAGACTTTTCCAATACAAAAACAAGTGCAAGCATCCGGGCCCAACACCAGATGGCGATCTATGCACAGTGTGTGGATCTGCAGCTCTACATGCCAAGAACAGGTGCATACTGGTAAGTAGCAATTTCCTTATCTGATCTATCCTCTTTGTCGTGGAGTCTATCTTTAAGTATAGATGTCTCGAATTTCCAGGAACTCTCCTCTATATAGTCCCCCCTGGAAAGTCCCATATTTTGGGTGCATAGTCTGATAATATTATCAGGACTATCTATATTTTGGTTGTCTGACACATACGTGAATGTGTCCCCATAGCTGAATTCTGGAGAAGGTCCTGTGGCTATGTGAATAAAATGTGAATTCCCTTTCTCCTGGATGGATTCCCCTCCACAAGTCAAATAAGCTGATTTGCGCCAACTTATACTATAGCATTTTTGTCCTCCATCTGAGTAGCAATGTAACAGATGTTTTTGCTTCTCTGGATGATGAACTATAATAAGGCCCCCCCTCCCAAGGTATCTCAAATTTCTTCTCGTGTACTACATCCAGGATCACCATTATATGTGCTTCTTGGCCCATGTTGAGCTTTTACTAGGCTGCTAGGTAAATCTCCCTTCCTCTTCCAAGGTTGCCAATCAGTATGACAACATATTTTTCCTCTAGCCTGTCTGTGTGTGCTTCCGTTGTTTCTAAGAGCAGGAGCTTGTGCACAACTAGCATCTCCCCCTTCATTTCTGTAGCTTTAATGGTGGCAAAAACTGTGTGAGATATAGATTATAAGACATTAGTTTTGTATCCTTCGCCACAGTGTGTCGCCTGCAAACCTATTACATCTGGTATTTTTCTACACCTTGTCTTTTAGTTGGCATGTTCATGGCCTTTATATTACAAGTACAAATTCTAACCATGTTTATTAGTTTGCTATTAGGATTGTGATCAATGCGTTAAAAAGCCTAACCCGTCGAGCTTCTAAGACGTGGTTACAATGTCGTGACTTTGCTGCACTTTGCCTTCCCTCCTCCCAAGTAAATGTTGGGACAAACCTAGTGAAAATAAACAACATGAGTATCCTAGCCATATGGTGTGATGGAGAATCACAACCATGGCCAGCGACCTCCTCCATTTCTGGTGTACTGTATCCTTGTGATGTTATGTGCATTTCGAAAAACACCCCATCGCCTGTGAGGGTATCTTGGTGCTGAGCAAGTGTGTGTGCCTAACCTTGCCTATGGTAGGTTAGTTAACTGAATGGGTATCAAAAGCCAGGCATGAGTGAAACTAAGTAGGTACAGAGGCGATTAGTGACCCTTGAAGACTCTGACTAAAGGGCTAAACCTCCCTCTGCATCCGTGGGGTCTGAAAATACCCTCATAAGAATACCAGTGAACAGGCAAGTATATCACCCCCTCTGCATGCCACATTATTTGTGCATGTCACACTTTAAAGTTATTTACAGGGCATCACTGGGTTAGTATTTGCAGAACGAACCCGCCGTGACAAATGCCCTGGACCATTTGTTGCCCATTTAGAGTAGGGCAGCTACATGTTGGCACCACAAGGGTCAACAGGCCATTCTATCCCGCATTGCTTCTCATATATTAATTCATTTAGTCTGTGCCCATCCATGGCACTAATAAAGGCATACCTTGGGAGCGGATGTTTTATTTTTATTACACGTAGCTTCCCCTGGAGACCACAATATCCAAAGAGCTCCCTGGTATACAGTTGAGCCTACCCTGGCTTTAGAGGTGAGGGTGAACCTGATGATGAGATATGCCACTGTTAGAGTGGTGAGGGTTCTACATCAAAAAGGATTCATTTTCTTTTTTTCCCTTCTAGTGCACAGGTGGTGTCTATTTGTGAAACACACCCTAGATATGAGGCAGAGGGGTACCCCTATTTATATTGTAACTTACGTTTTGGGAGTACGTAATCTCTTTCTTGCTTTGTATAACATAACCTCCGGGTAGGCTAGTCGGCTGACCTCCCTTACCACGGTTTTGAATGGTTAATTGAAAAGCCAGATCTTCAGCTCCTCGCCGAATTTAAGTATAGAGGAGGAGGCTCTTGCGTGGAGTGGGAGGCTGTTCCACGCTTTAGGAGTGTTGTAGGAGAAAACCCATTGTCCTGATCTGGTTCTGTGTATCCATGGGATGTGTGCAGGTAGGGGACCTGCAGAGCTGAGGTTTCTGGTTGGTTTGTGCCAGGAAATGCCACTGTTCATGTAGGTGGCTCCTAAGTTGTGTAGTGCCTTAAATGTGTGTGAGTAGATTGAAATGATCATATTTGTGTATCAGAAACAGGTGGAGCTCCCTGAGGTGTGGTGTAATGCGATTTCTGTATTGGAGGTTGAGGATGAGTCTGACTGCTAAGTTCTGGATGGTTTGTAGTCTTCAAGTGAGTTGCTTCGTGAACCAGGCATAGAGGGTTTTCCCATAATTCAACTTGCTGGTGACTAGGATGCAAATGACTGTTTTTCTAGTGTTGCTCTGGAGCCATGTGAAAATCTTCCTCAGCATCTTCAGGGTGCGTAAACAGGAAGCAGTGATTGCCTTCACTTGTGCAGTCATGACCATTTTGCTGTTGATTTTTATTCCGAGGTTTGTGGCATGAGTGCTGGGCACGTGCGTGATCCGAGTTCGAGCGGCCACCAGGTGAGGTGCTCTTGCTGAAGATCACTACTTCTGTCTTGTCGGTGTTGAGCTTGAGACAGTTGGCTTTCATCCAGTGAGTGGCTTCAGTCATGCAAGCCGTGAACTTGCTTCTTGTGTTGTGGGTATTGTCTGAGAGGGAGAGTATGAGTTGCTGGTAATCGTCATGGGAGTAAATGTTGATGTCTTGTGTGCGTATGCTGTTGGGCAGAGAGATTGTATATGCGAGTGTGGATGAGCAAGGAACCTTGTGGCACTCCGCTGATGACTGTGTGGTATTCCGAGGTTTAAGATGCCAGGCTGACATCGTGTGCTATTGCTGTTGAGAAGGAGCATATCCAGCAGAAACCCATCCTTGGATGCCAATCTCGTGCTGCCACCTGATGATGGATTGGATCGAGAACATGTCAAATGCTTCAGGGAGGTCCAGGAGAATGAGGGATGCCATATCTCCTCTGTTGAGAATCATGCGGATATTATCTGTAACTGGGCATTACTGCACCCTATCATAAGATGCAAGACAAATAACCATTATCCAGTTGACCGTCTGCAATAGGGCATTGTTTCAGGATGTGTTTCCCTTTCCCACCTCTCTTAGTTTGTCTTGTTTTTTTGTCTGCCCACCTATCGGGTCTTATTAGTGGAGCCACCTGTCCCCTCAAAGATGGTGCGGTCAGCAATCTCTTACGATAGTCCCAAGTATTGCCTTCCTTCTTTAAACATTAATTTTTCCCCCTAATCATGCATGAATGGATAGCCCTTTATTTGATCTGTCTTTTTCAGAGTTTCATAGTGATTTCCGTTTGCGCTTTTCCCCTCACCAGCGTTGCTTGCAAGACAGGTTGGTAGAACTGGCATCTCACACTCGTCAGATTTGATGGTTTCTCTCTGATGAGCAGCTTTTAGGATCCTATCTTTAATTTCAGATGACAGTGTTACAGAGGATGTGGCTTTTGTAGGAAGTTGGCTCTGTATATAGTGATCCAAAATGAGGTGCACTGTGCAGAGAGGCCAGGTACCCATTTATTAGTGTACAGGGGCTTGCTCTATCAATCCCAAGGTGCTGTATTTGTAGTAGTTTGGTTGAGCAGCCGTAGGCTTATAAAAAGGTAGTGTTAGTCATTTGTTGCACAAACCGAGTCAATTAATGAAACCCACTCTCAATAAGGAAATCCAACAAAAATGTATAAAAATAACATTTTTATATTTATTTAGAAACCAAGATCTACAAGATTAGGTAAGGACTTTTCAAGTTAGCGTTTTTCAGGCACTTAGAAAATACAGCCTTCAGATTTCAGACATGAACCTCCAACATGGTAATGTTATGGAAGGAACGTTCACTGAATAGGGTCACTTGCAACCAACTTATAGGGTAGTTCTTTTGGACTTAGGATAAAAGCAGGGAGCATCAGTTCTTAGAACCACCATAAGTTTTGGGTTACCTGACATGGTGTGTCCAGGTGCAGAGGTGGTGGTTGCAAGGGTAGCCTCGAATGCTACAGCTGAAGTCAATAGAGAAATCTGTAAGCAGAAAAATTCTGCAAGTGGCGACTTGGGGACAGTCAGTCGGAACCCAAAGGGTGTGGGGGGCTTAGTTCTTGAGAGTACATTCCGGAGCCATGCCCTAATTAGAAAAATGGTTGATGGTGCACCGTCGGTAGACGCTGGCTTGGGGGCTCGGTGCAGAGATGTTTTGTTTGGCGGGTCCCTTGTGTTGGAGGCTCTCACTTTTGTGTCTACCTGGAGATGGGGACAAAACAGGACAGTAGGGCCACTCTCGATGCTGGACTCTGTGAACCATACGCCCTTCGTTGGTAGGTCAGTCTTGGCTGTGTATGTGTCCGGACTGGACACTAAACAAGACTTGCCTGTTGCAAGGGTTCCGGTACCCTGGGTATTGGTGCACAGCGGCTCCTGGTGTCCCCAAACATGGTGGGAGACTGATCTGACCCCCTGGAGCACGGTGACCTTCTTCTGGGCGACTGCTGCCTCAGTGGACCCAGTGGTCAGCAATTCTGTGATTCCTGAAGTTGCGGTTGGTGCCTGCAGGTTAGTGGCTCCTCTAATTCAAGGAAGATACTGATGGGTTGGCGAAGTGCTGGCAGCCTTCCAAGGCTTTTGGAGGATGCACAGCTGCAGGATGAGTTGGGTCTTTGCAATTTTTGCGATATAGAAGCAGACACGGTTTGGCACCAAGTCCACAGCTAGTCTTCAATTCTTGCGGTCTTCGACTCTTTTTTTGTCCTCCTTCTGTGGTCAGGTGAATCTGCGTTCCTGGTGTCAGGTTGGCACCTAAATACTTAATTTAAGGGTGTTAAGGGGAGTAAAGGTTATTAGCAAATGGGCTACTTACCCTTGGGGTGAATACACCTCCTATATGACCACTTCCTTTGGGGAGTTGGCATAACCCTGTCCCAGAGTTCGTAATTCCACCAAAAACAGGATGGTGTAATCCTTCTTTTCTGGAGTCCATCAGGTAGCCCACCTTAGGGGTGTGGCTAGCCTGGCAGTGCAACATGTCTATTGCATAGTTAATTTCTCACCTGCCTGAGGGCCACATATCAAAGGCAGCAGGGACTTTGAAGTCCCTGGCCTTGATATGCTAAATCGCTTGCCATCCTGCTGGAGAAGGTGTGAACACCTTCCTCCAGAGCAGGTTTTGTTTCTGGACTCGGAGAGCGTGGGCTCTCTCCTTCAGGTGGTCAGAAACTTGTCTGCGGTGGCAGGCTCGACAATATCAGTCAGCCAGCACACTAGAGGACTAGTAGATTTCAGGGGGTACCTCTAAGGTGCTCTCTGGGTGCATGCCCTAATACATTCAATACTGGAACCAGTATAAATTTATTAAGAACAGGTGTTTTATACCAAATACCATAGGTTTCAGTGAAACCCTCTTGTAGCTGGGGAACTCGTAATGACCAGTGCCCAATACATATACTTACGATGGCTTCCCTGTTCACTTGTACCATCTAGTAATTGAACTAAACAGCACAGAGGCTTATCTGCTCATGCAATTTGTCCTCAGATGTAATATAATGCTCCATGACTTTGGGGCTACCAGGCCTGATGTAGGGGTGACTTACTTATGTCCTATGCAGTGACTTTGGCATGACTCACAGTGTGCCATGTTGTGTTTTCAGTCCTGGTTTGCACAATGACACACAGTCTGCAATGGCAGGTTTCATGCAATTTGTATGGGCGTCACTTAGAGTGGCATGCTGCTGTTCTTAGGGACCCTCTTTAGTACCCATGCCCTAGGTACCAGGGGTGCCACTTGCTAGTGACCTACAGGGCTGCCAACGTGTGACAATTAGACCATTTTCTCTTGTTTTTGGGACAGAGCAGTCACTGGGGCCTGGTCAGCAGGACCTCCGTGCACATCATCTGAAAAACATCAGTACCAGTGTCAAAGTGGAGGTGACCATGGCAAAAGGGGCACTGTATGTGGTGGGCATACCCTGTGTGTTCTTACAATGCTTATCTCTGGCAGTAATTCCTTACCTACAATATGGTTACACTGGTTAGAGCAAAAGGGGGTTGGTTACATTTATCCCTTTCATGTTCTGTCTGTCATTGCAAATCCTAAAATCTCTATGTGATCTGTTTTCAAGCTCTTCTAGCTTAATTTTACAGTACTTCCACTTCTTCTGCATTAGTCCATATCCTTGCTTGGGCTGCTTCTGCCTGGTCTGTGTTATGTCCTTTTCATTTTTATTCACTCTGTCACCTACTGAATTAATCTCTTTTGTAAGATTTGCTAGTGAGACTTCTGATTTTACACTTTAATGTGTTCTGATAGTCTTCTGGAGTTTCTCTTGAAGATCTGCTAGGCACGATAACAGGTCCTCCTTCATCAGAGTCAGTTGTACTCCGGCTTTCATAGTCTACATTGCAGTGTTTTGCATTGAGTATGGTGAAGAGTAGGAAGGGGCTGTGTAACAGCTCCAACATCTATGTAGTACTCAAATGGCTATGCCTTTGGTGTGATCACTGCCCCTAGTGTGGGAGAGAACAAACTTGGGAGTGGTGCATAGTGGGGGATATTTCTCTCTTATGAATTCCTAGGAGTTGGTACCTCTAAATACATCTTAGTAAACACCTTGACTGTGGAATCAATTTTGGTGTTATATCGATCAGCTCGCGTGTGACCATGGTAAGATTCATCTGCCATGTATGTCGGGTGTGGCTCCCCAGAATTAATAAGTTCACCCTAAAGTGCGGATTCCTTTGTGTTGGTTATCACTGCTATCAGGTGAGACTTACCAGACTGGGAAATTTAAAGAGCAAACAAGCTGCTGACCTTGGTGTGGGAGTCGTTAGGGCTGGGATCTCACATTCTTTGTGCCCGCCAGACCTTGGAGCCTTGCTAGTATGCTCATTATGTGAGGCTGCTGCTTGTCACTCCTCGCATTCATTCTGTATGATTCCAAGATGGCCGCTCTGTCATCAGACACGTCTCCGGGGAATCCACTGTGCCCTTCTTCAGGACCCTCAGATCCCCCCCCATCTTCATTTGAAAGTTAATGTGGGAATAATTTCTCTTTGCAGTTAATTTGGGTTAGGCTTGGAACTCTGTGCTAGTGCTTCTGCATAGTGTAGCACACTTCCTCCCCCAAATCCCAGGTTTCCCTTTTATTAGAGAGAACTTGCACCAAGCCAACTTTGTATTTGTAGCATGTGTTGGCTGTAAATACACATGCTTAGCATACCTCTGACATCTAGTTTTGGGCTTGGACATTTGCCACTTGTGTTTCTTTGAAGAAGTTTTTTGAGTCACAGGGTATGGTGACTCCTCCTATAGTCTGTATTGCCAATGGTCAAAGGCTCCTTGGTTAGATTGTTTTCTCCGCCATCAGGTTCGAACGTTTATCTTGGAGCTCTGGTTCCAAAGTTTTGACAGCCTCCACGAGGCCTTTTCAGAACTCCGATTCATAGCCCTTTGACAGATAACACTTGAAAGACAGTCAACAACTTTTTTTCTCTGCATTTATTGTCACTTCAACACAACATTTTTCTACTCGGTCCACATGAGTGATGGAAAAAAACGCCATTCAGCTTCTGCCCCAAGTGGCATGCTAAATGTTCCAGGCAAGATCAACACTCCGTCTGTTATTGCTGCCTGTTTCCAGAAACACGATGAGACGTTGTCTTAAGCTTGCCTAGCCTTCCAGTCGAAGAGGGACTTCATCAACGGAGAGAGTACCCCTAGGCCAATACTACCATGTAGATGCACAGAGCAAAAGATGCCACTCTACCTCCAAACATAACGAAAGAAACAAAGACGGGGCTATTAGCTCTGTACGTGTTCGGCAACTCCAACCTCTTCCCTCTCCTATTCTACCATTACCTCTACCATCTCCTCCACCACCTATTCTTAATCTGCTGCCAACACCAGTTATACCCTCGCTTGTCCATGATCACCACAACACTACCCTCACGCTCACCCACGGGAATCACCTATACCATCGTTCGCGGAGCATAGCACAGAGGATGGAAGTACCACTTACAAAGCACCATATTATCTACATCTTCATAGCGACCCTGAAAATATTGATGAGACATGGGATAACTGTGATGTAGACCCACAAGATGATACTGACCCTGACCTTTACCCCTCTAAACCCTCCCCACCAGATGCAGGAAGTACTTGCAATAAAGTCTTACACAGGAATGCATACACTAGAGGTTCCTCATAGAAACGATATCCAAATCGCAGCATACAGTACAGTGTTTGCCAATGCTAAAAGGCATGATCAAGTCAACAGCTGAAATCCTTAAGCAACCTGTAAAATCAAGTGTCCTAACCCCAAGGGTTGACCAAAAATATAAGCCTTTGTCATCCGACCTAACATATATTAAAGGGCATATTCTTCTGATTCTCTGGTCGTACATAGTGCCAGAAAAGGCACCACTTCACAGGGAACTAGCAATGCTCCGTCCCCCACCCCCTCATTGACAAAAAGAGCAAGATGGACGACGCGCAGGAATGCTTGTGGCAGCGCAGGCAGCCAACCACCTCAGGGTAGCATATACAGTAGGCTTCCTCTCTAGATACAACAGAGCACAATGGGATGACATGCAATATTTACTTCAGCATCTCCCTGACCACGATAAGTAAAGAGGGGCATAACTGGAGAGGAAGGGAGGATAATATTGAATGCCACCATTCATTGTGCCTTAGATGCAGCAGACATGCCAAGTGCAAGGGAGGTTAACACCAGCGTCGTCATTATAGGGTGCAACGCTGGGCCTAGAGTTTCTGGCTTCAACCATGAAGTACAGCAACTCTACTAAATTTGCCATTTAATGGGGAACATCTGTTTGGACCACATGTAGATGAAATGCTAAAAAAATAATAATAAATGACACTGATACCACAAGGGTGCCTTGCAGACCTAACACAATGGTTCCTTATGGAGGCGTCAGTATAGAGGGGCATCAAAGAGAAGCTCCACCACAGACACGGGCATTGCTCAAAAACCGCAGAGCTCATATCAGTCTCAGTACACCACAGGGACACAATACAAAGGCAAAAAGGTTTGAGGTCGTGAATCTGCTTCCAAAGGGACCACCTCCACCAAACAGTGACTCTCTATTTCTTCCCCCTCTACACTTAACACCAGTAGGAGGATGGCTACAGGACCACCATGCATACTGGGAGCAAAATACATCTGACCAATGTGTTCTGTCCATGATAAAAAAATGAATATTGACTTGAACTCAAATCTCCACCTCCCAATATCCTACCTTGAACACAAGCTATGTTAGCAGACCATCTCTCACTCCTGCAAGAGGAGATTCAAGCTCTGCTTCAAAAGGGGGCCATAGAGCCGGTCCCAACACCATACCAAGGACACGGGATGTACTAGCTGTACTTTCTCATTCCAAAGAACAATGGTACTTTATGGCCTATATTAGACCTCAGGCCACTAAACAGATACATCCTGTCAGAACAATTCCACATGGTCACCCCCAAGAACTAATACCATTGCTACAGCAAGTAGACTTCATGACCGCAATAGATCTCATGAATGTCTCCATCATTCCAATACATCCAGCCCTTCGTCGATACCTCAGTTTTCAAGTAAGTGGGCAACATTACCAGTTCAAAGTGTGGCCATTCGGAGCAACTACTGCACCAAGAGTGTTTACAAAATGTTTGGCAGTGGTAGCAGCTCATTTCAGATAAGGGGGTACACACATTCCTATAGGTAGATGATTGGCTGGTCCAGTTTGAAAGCAAACAGCAGTGTCTGCAGGACACGCAAAAGGTAGTCAACCCTTTACACAAGTTTGGCTTTGCGCTCAATAGAATAAAATCTCACGTTCTTCCTTTACAAGTCCAACTGTTCCTAGGGGCAACCCTGAACTCCATAGCAGGTAAAGCCTATCTTAGTCCTCCAAGTTTTCAAAAGTTCCATATAGACTTGCCTCTTTTTCACCCACATAGTCAATTTACAGTCAAAGCATTGATGAGCCTTTTAGAGATGATGGCTTCATATATCTCACTTGTATCACACACACGCGCACACATGCGCCCCCTTTAATGGTGCCTTCAATCACAATTTTCTCAAGCGGAGAGGTATCTACAGAATCTAGTGTTAGTAGGGCCAGTGACTCATTGCTCTCTGCAGTAGTGGAACAGCAGCAATCTGTTGCAAGGTCAGCCCTTCAAAGCCCCTGCCATGCTGGTGACCATTACAACAGATGCATCCTTACACAGTTGGGGGTACATATTCAAGATCTCACTGTTCATGGCCAATGGTCTCCAACTCAGAAATACCTCCGCATTAATCACCTAGAGCTTTTTGCGATTCAGTTATCTCTCAAAGCTTTTTAATAACATCTTCAACACAAGGTGGTTCTAGTCTGCACAGAAAACATGACTGTTGTGTACTATATTTAAAAATAAAGGGGCACACACTCCATACAGCTCTTTCGCATAGATACAACGTCCACCTCCTAGCAGACTACCTACCAGGGGAACAGCATTTACAACGCTGTCAGAACAACGCAGCGCCATTACAATGCAGGCACTACAACAAATGGGTTGTTATCACGCGTTCCATTAAAGCGCAAGTCATTACAACGACTTGCTTTAGGGAACTTAGTGTCGGATTTTAAATCCAACACCTTCCCTACTATTGCACAGACTGGAGTTGGAATAGTGAAATATACTAACCCAAATTCCAGCACTTCCCTAAAGCAAGTCGTTGTAACGACTTGCGTTGTAATGGAACACGTGGTAACAACACATTCGTTGTATAGCCCGCATTGTAAAGGCATATGTTGTAAATACATGGTCTATTCCTTCCCGGGGTGAACAGTGACTTATAAGATATGCACAGTAGAAGGCAACAGCAGGTGTACAAGTGATAAGTCAACACAACACTGCTCCACTCATATATTTTCAGCAGTGGGGATCCCCCGAGATAGATCTCTTCGCCACACAACAGAATGCAAAATGCCAATGCTTCGTCTTCAGGTTTCGTCACCCACAGACCAAAGGCAGTGTCCTGTGGATCAGATGGTCACGGATGTTTGCTTACGCTTTCCCTTCCCCTCATTTGTTATGTTGTTCAAAAGCTCACACAAACATCCCTCACTCTAATCCTAATAGCCCAAACATGGGCTTGACCAGCATGATTTACAATACTACTTCAGTTGTGCCATACAAGAAGCTGCCACTCTGGCACAGCTTTTGACTTGGGGCCATGGGAGAGTCCTACACCCCAATCCGAAACAGTTGAATCTAGCAATCTGGCTCCTAAAGTCTCAGAATTTGGACACCTTAATCTGCCACAAGAAGGCATGATCATTCTAAAACTAGCTCGCAAGCCTACCACATAAGCATGTTACGTAGCCAAATGGAAAAGGTTTGTCCAGTACTGCATTGCTAAACAAATCCAGCCACTTTCTCCCACGATACAAGACTTATTTGTTACCTGCTCCATTTACACAAAGCATGCCTTGCGTATACCTCTATCAGACTGCACTTGTACATGCACAATAGAGAACACGTGTCTTTGTTTAGAATCCCAGTGATAAAAGGCTGTATGGAAGGATTAAAAAGGGTCATTCCTCTCGCCAGCAGCTATCAGGGACCTTAATATAGTTCTTACCAGGCTTATGGGTTCACCTTTTTAACCATTAAATGTATGTGATCTACAGTTCCTCACATGGAAAGTAGCATTCTTGGTGGCTAGAACATCTCTTGGACGAATAAGTGAACTCCAAACCCTCACTGCAGAAGAAACTTTCTTCCAAATCTTTCCGGATAAATTAGTATGAAGACCAAACCTCAAATTTCTCCCTAAAATGGTTTCCGCTTTTCATGCAAACCAGACCATTGAGCTACCAGTATTCTTTCCTAAATCAGACTTGGTAGCAGAAAGACTTACACACACACACTCAATGTTAAAAGAGCTCTAATGTACTTCATTGAGAGAACAAAACCATTTCACAAAACACAGCAACTTTGTTGCTTTTTCAAACGCACAATAGGGTTCACCTATCTCTAAAGTAGGAATCTTAAGGTGAATAGTAAGATGTATATATAAAGCTAAGAGATTGCTATGCTAAGCAATTGCTACCCGCAATTCCAAGAGCTCACTCTACTTGTAAAAATGAGCCGCTATGGCTTTCCTTGGGACACACTAGCAGATATCTGTAAAGAAGCTATTTGGAATAACACACACACCTTAGCAAAATCTTACTATGTCAATGTCTTAGCTAACCAACAAGCTAGTGAGTCAAGCTGTCTTAAGAACACTTTTTCAAACATATACATCAACTATTGACTAGCCAATGCTATTGAGGAGCACTGCTTTACATTTGATGCTACGCATATATATCAATGAGCAACACATGCTACGAATGGAACGTTCCTTATCCTGCAAGCATCTGTTTGTAGTGTGTAGTGCTGTAGAGTCATATATACACACACCCTGCTCCTCGGATGCTAATAGTGGGCGTACACCTATACTAAAACAATCAGCCTTATCAAAACTTTACGTTCCAGTTCATCCTTGTCACTCAACTGCTCCTATCCTAAGCTCACCTGATGAGCCAAAAAGCAGTCTATCAAAGGAGACGATGACCATGCACAATACAGACTATAGGAGAGTCCCCATACCTCGTGACTCATAAAGCCGTTTGAATAAATACAAGTTGCAAACGTCCCAGTCCAACACTAGATGATCTAGATGATAGGAGAATGCTAAGCTTATGAATTTTCGACACTACACACGGCGAATAGGTGCTTATAGGGTAAGTAACGTATTCCTTTCTGGGCAGCATGCTTCCTGAGTAGGAGATTGCGGTTCTGGATGGATCCAAGTGACTTGCCATTAAGTGAGAATTGAAATTCCAAACCGTCAAGGTTGATGTCATTTAACTATGGTTGTACTATTTGTAGCTTGTAGTTCTTGATGACTAGCAGGAATTCTGTCTTGGTGGGGTTGAGGTTCATGTAGATAATGAACGCCAAAGTCTGGATGAAGAGCAGGAAGTATTTAGGAGCAAAAGAAATGTTCAAGACGGGTTATGTCTTGTTGGCATAGGCGAATTCTGATGCTGTTATCAGTGAGTAGGTTCCCCAGGGACTCTACATTGAGTATATATTGGGGGACACTATTGAACCCTGATGGGACTCAGCAGGTGATAGTAATCTTCTGAGGCTTGGAGGTGTCAATATGAATGAACTGGTGTTTGGATAAAGTCGGTCAACCATTGTAGGACATTAACAGTGGATCCCATTCCAGACAAAGTGTAGATAAGGGTGGGTGGTCAATAGTGTTGACAATATCTGGAGCCTGGAGTCATTTTCAGCTGTAGTCAGGAGGGCATTGTCCATGATGTGTGCAGCTGTCTTTATGCTTCAGTGTGATATGAAGCCAGATTAATCGGAATACATGAGATGATTGGCGTTGATGTAGTCTTAGAGTTGAGCGTAGGCTGGTTTTTCAATGATATAAAAAATGGGAGGATCTGTCCTGTCTTGAGAGCTTCTGGGAAGAAGCCATGAGTGAGGGAGACGTTCAAAATAGTGACTAGGTCTGAGGGAGCTTCTCCTTAGAAAGCTTTAATGAGGGATGAAGGCAAGACTTTATCTTAATATGAAGTGGATTTCAAAGAGATTTCCATGTCCGTGAGATCTGCAAGAGATAGGGCTGTGAAGGGTGACCACTGCAGGCACTACGATTACGATAAGAGCTGGTTCTAAGAAAAGAAGCATGCCTGTGGTATGTGCTGACTGGTCTTCTGTATGCTTTCACTAAAGAAGAGGTTGATTGCTTGCAGTTGTTTGTGGAGTGTGGGATAGGAAGGTCTAGCATGGGTTCAAGGTTTTTGGCATCTAGACCAGCATTGTATTCTGCTGATTAAGGTCAATTTGTATGATGCATGAAAGTTACTCTTAACAGATGTATGTTATTTCCAAACCTCTGAAATTCCAATATGTAGGTTGGAACTCATAATATTATAGACTAGATTATTAACATTAAATTATTTTTTGTTGAACAAAAGTACTGCAGACAGATGTGCATCACATAAACTATTTATATTGAGGGCCACTGGAATTATGCCGTACGGTAGAGTAAATTATGCAGCAAAAGAAGGCAAATTATGTGGTGTAAAGCAGCACATTTTGTGATAGTATTACTTTGTTCTTTTGTCATCTTTACACTGCCTGTATATTGGTTGCTCCTCAATACCACCACAATAAGCAAGAGAAAGGTGGCCAGTCAGTGTTTACAACTTGGCCTTCCACTGTGCAGCAACCCATGTCACTGAATGTTTAGTAACATTTGAACTGTTTTGAGGTAGAAACATTTCTTCGTAAAAGTCTTTAGATTATGCAGCATATGATGGATTATGTGGCAAATGCAGTAGACTTATAATTATGCCAAAAATGCTGTGTCTCCACAATCGCCTAGTTCCAGCGACTGTAAATTCAGAGACATTTAATAATATGTAATTCTCTTCTTTTCAGTACATTCAAGAACTTTTAAAGGAAAACCAGTCTCTGGAAATTTTTCTGGAAGGCACACGCTCCAGAAGTGGAAAGACCTCCTGTGGCCGGGCAGGCCTGCTGTCTGTAGTAGTGGACAGTCTTGACACTGATGCCATTCCTGACATCCAGATCATACCCGTGGGAATATCCTATGATCGGATCATTGAAGGTCACTATAACAGCGAACAGCTGGTGAGAGCCTTGGATGCCACTGGATGCGTCTTTATCAGTGATAATGATTTTAATTGCACAGTGGTATATTATGTTTGTTTGTGTGTGTGTGTGTATATATTTATATATTCATTCATGCATGCATCTAAGATTCAACTCTACCATTATTCTCAGTTTTGCATTTGTTCATCTTGTTTTTAAGGGCAAACCAAAGCAGAATGAAAGCCTTTGGAGTGTTGCAAGAGGGGTCCTCAGGATGCTGCGGAAGAACTATGGCTGTGTACGAGTCGACTTCGCCCAACCGTTTTCCTTAAGAGTGAGTCCATAGTATATTTCTAATTTTATCAGATGAGTTTAGCAGAACTGACATGGCCCATAAATGGTAGTATTGTTTGTATTGAAATCACAACTGTATTAAAAAAAATGCCATTTGTCCTTTCCATATATGCGGTAATCACATCAGTCAGTTTTACTTTGTTCAAACTATTTTGTCTGCTTCTACAAGAATCAAAAAACTACAGATAGATTCTTAGATGCCATTGTGCTAAATTATTAAGGAACATAATGCCTTAATTTGTCATGAGGAAACTTAGTTTAATGTGCTGATGGTGTTTCACGAAGTATAGAAATTAATCATTGATTGGTCATCTTGTAACCGCATAGCGCGTGATTAAATTATCATTTGGTACTCTTCTGTTTCTATTGATCTAAATGTATCACTTCATCACTGTACACCAGTTTAGCTGGAATAGTCCATCCAGTGTTTTGTATGATTTTTTGCATTTGTTAAAACTCCTTGCAATTTTATCTGAATTTCTTGTACATGATGGATGCAGTTCTGACTTTGAATATCCCAGGGATTCACAATAGTGATCAAGGGATAGGAGACCTAAATCATTTACACACCAAGTAGATAGTCTCCAAGGATAGCCAATCTATTTCCTATTCTCATGCTTTGGTAGGCCTACAGATGTCTGTTCTATTCATATTTAACACATTTTGTTTATTTTTTCTGGATTCATGTGTTACGTTGAAGCACACGTGGTTCACAAATCCAGTGTTTCAGGGAGTCTAATATGCTGCTGTTATGTAGGACTGAGATATTTAGGAAGCAAAATGGTTAATAGGAAATCTTAAAATTAAGTGTATACCTTCTTGAACAAAACTTGGAAATTAGTGTGTTTTTGTAGGCGACATCTTTGAGAAACTGGCGGATTACTCAATGACCAACAGCCCACCCCACAGAGTCAAGCAGATGAGGTTAACCTCTGTTCACTAATGACAGCTGGCCAGAATGACGAGACTAATCTCAAAGTATGTGGTTTACTAAGCAAACTAACATTACAACAATCTATAAAGAATGTTATGTGAACGATTAACACAAAATAAAATGAAAATTAAATCAAACTTAATATTTAAAGAGTTAGGTCAAAAAGAAAACTATCACCAGCATATATTGAATGGTAAAGACACTGTTTTAAAGTTGGGCGGAAAATCATAAATAAGGAAAATTAAGATCAGTATTAAAAAATCATTGCATAAAAGTGCATGGAAAACTAAAAATGTAAAGTATCACCAGTCAGTGTTAAAAATATAAAATTAGCAAGGGGAGCAAACCAGAACCAAAAATATAGGAACGACATACCTATGAAATAATTGGAGTAACAAAGTATGACATAGTTAAACTAACATGAAGGAAAATTAGTGGTTAAAAAAATAATCGTAATGTCAAGGGAAAGCACAGCAATTAGTGTCACTTTTGAAAAATAATAGATAACACATAACATTAAAAAGGTAATTGTAAGAATCCAAAATTGGGCAAAAGTGATAGTTTAAAAATATGACTTTCCTTACTTGACCAGTAAGTAAATTAGGTTCCCCCTGTAGCACACTTAAGATCACCAGCAGCTCGATACAGAATGAGGAAGATTTTACATTTGGACTTCAAGAATGACAATCACCAAACATGGCTTGGGCCAACCTTGTGGCCAGACAGCCTCAATGTGAGGTCTTGGTTAATTAATTCAACCAGAAATGTGTTTCAAAATGCTTTTTCATATTGAGACTTCGTAGGAAAATGCCCCTTTTGGACATGGTCACCCCCACTTTCTGTCTGGTATTTGATGGGATTTCAACTGGAAGTGCACTGGATTCCTGCTAACCAGGTCCCCAGTGCTAGATTTATTTTCCAAAATTGTACAATTACTTCCACCAATTGGCAATTCCTTTAGTACTCTCTGGAAGTCCCTAATAAATGGCACCCCTGGTACCAAAGGCATGGGGTGCTAAAGAAGGGTCTATCAGGGCCGGATCATGAATTGTGCCACTCTAAGAGACCCCTCACCAAACACATGCAAGACTGCCATTGCAGGCTGCAAGTTTTGGTGCAGACCAAAGTGAAAACATGACATGAGACACACACACCTGTGTGCAACGTCCCCTAACACTGTATGTAGTATTTGTAAGTCTCCCCTACAGCTGGCCTTACAGCACTAAGGCAGGGTGCTTTATATTACATGTGAGGGCATACCTGCATGAGAAGATATGGCCCTGTGCTCGCCAATTCTATTACTACCAGTGCAAGTGAACAGGGAAACCATTTTAAAACATCTGTTGGCCCCTGGGAAAATGAGTTCCCCAGCTACATGATGGCTTCACTGAAAATAGGCATGTTTGGTATCAAACATCTCGTATTACTAAGCCGACACGGATACCAGTGGTGGATTTATTAATACATGCATCCACCAAAGTGCACCTTAGAGATGCCACCTGAATACCTGCCAGGCCCTGGTGTGTGTGCTGACTGGTTTCTGCCTGCCACCAGAGAAGAGTGTATAACCCCCAAGGGTGAGAGCCTTTGCTCTCAAGAGGTCAGAAACAAAGCCTGCTCGGAAATAGGGTGATAACACCCCCTCCCACAGGATGACCTGCTGATTAGCATTCCAAGGCAGGGAGCTTCAAAGAAGCTACCATCTTTGAAATGTGAGTCTGGCTTCCCTCACTGGAGAGAACGCCGACCCCCT
Source organism: Triturus cristatus (assembly GCF_964204655.1). Taxonomy (NCBI): domain Eukaryota; kingdom Metazoa; phylum Chordata; class Amphibia; order Caudata; family Salamandridae; genus Triturus; species Triturus cristatus. Next base: position 154,511,116 of record NC_140580.1, read on the forward strand.
TTGTCCATAGCCTTTTGGCCCCTGCACAGGTGGGAAAATTAGTTGTTAGCTGAGTAGACGTGCCCACCCCTAAGCAACCCTAACCTGAGGCAGGCAACCCAAAGAAATCTGAAAGGACTTCAAGACTGCGACAATCCACCGCCTACGGACACCACTGCACCTGTCACTCCAAGCCCGAGTTGAAGTGGGCTAACTGTGTCATTGTGATCCCTCAGTCCTCCAGATACCGAGTCCACACTGTTTCACCTTTCGTGGATGCCCCGATGTTGCGTGCAGTGGACCCCTCTAACGTGACTGCTCACAATAAGGAAATCCCACACACCTGCCGCCCCTGGGCGTGGAGAAGAGGGCCAAAGCGTCCTTGCGTCTCGAGCATTGTGAGGCCTGAGCCCCCTGTTGGTTCACCCCGACTGGCGTACCAGTCAAAGCCTGCAGCCTCTTAACGCAAAGACCGATCCCCATAGAGCAACACTGGGCACCGGGCTCTGTTTGCACCCCTGCACCCTGTTGCCCAAGTGCCGCTGGTAGTGTCCTGCTGGTGCTGCCTTGAATCTTGCCCACCATTCACCTCAACCCCTGGAGATTGGTCCCGTAAGTTGCTGTAATGTACCTGAATGCTGTACTTGTTCTTCCTGCCATAGGATAACATTGCAGCTTCTAAATATTGCACTGTCAGCTTTTTGAATCGAAAATAATTTAAGTTGCAAAACGTACTTACCTGATTGAATTGGTTCTGGTGCCTAAATATATATAAAGAATGTTATTGAGTTGTGTGCATTATTTATTGACTGTTGTGTATCTGCAGGTGTCTTACACTCCCCTCTGATAAGCCTAAGGCTGCTCAACCACACTACCCCCTGGAAGAGCACCTTGGGGTTGCTAGAGCAAGCCCCTGTCCACGCATAAGGAACCTCTGGACTCTTTGCACGATATATATCTATTTTTATATATATATATATATATATATATATATATATATATATATATATATATATAAAGATCCAGCTTCCCACTGACTCACCTTAGAATATCCCCCAGCCGCAGACTGTATCTAGAAAATCTTAAGCAGGACCTCTGGGTGCCGTTAGGTGGCATCAACCGGCTCCGTGTTGGTGTCAGACAAAGCTTTATTTGAGCAAGGCCATAAAAGTCAATAAAAAAAACCTAATATAAAAGGTAATCTTGGATTGCAATAATGCATTAAAATAGTTTGCATTTAGCTATATAATGCCAATATCAGATACAAACTGTTTCAAATACTGTGTAGTTATTTTCTTAAAAGAATTTCACTAAATAATATATATATTGAAAATATTAAAACACTACATCAGCAAAAAGAACACCAGCATCAATTATTTCGACTATGCAACACAATCACATGGGGATAGTGTCATATCCTTTCCCGAGTACTACGGCCTTTCTGATCAAATTTAGTACAGCAAAACAGATCTCTGGGGTAGAAAGTTTCTGCCGAAAGATCAAGCCTTCTTTATGAGTTCTTAGTTTGGACTTCCTTAAAATAGGGATTAAAATGTGTTGCCTAAAATCAGTATATAAAGGACAAACTGATAGAGAGGTGCTTTGTTTTGATGCTTGATCACAGCTACACGGGGGTAAATTATGTGTAGTTTTCTGAAAGGTTTGCAACACTTGTTCCTTCCTAATCTTTTTGTGATGCCCCCTCAATCTAGTTCGCGCATTTCTCATGTGTTCCTCCTCCTAGCTTCCTACACAGCTGTTCTCTGCAGCTCTTGACTATTAAAGCAGTTTTTCTAGTGTCCATTATACCTGTCATTAGGGTCCGCGAGCATTAAGCGCGCTCACTTAACCCTCTGTATGCAAGCTTTTTCCCTGAGAAACTGCTTCTTCTGACTCGTTCCTCTTTCCTGGCAAAAGTTGTCAACCCATTTCCTGTTGGTCAGAGCATCACTATGCTAGTTTCTTCGTTATGCCTCATCCTTCCAAAAAGGATGAGGAGAAACGTAATCATCTTGACCCGAAAGGAGCTCTCTCTTTTTACACTGATCGAACCAAAGACCATCGAGAGGACGATGAGCTCTTCGTCTGGTTTACCTGATCGAATAAGGGTGAGACTACAGAAGCAGACAATCTCTCGATAGATTGTTCTCTGCATCCAGCTATGCATTAACTAAGAGACAGCGTCCTGAGAGCTTGAGGGCCCATTCCAGCAGGGGCTTAGGCCACTGCTAATGTGTTGGCATGCAGGGTATCTGTCCTGGATATCTGCCAAGCCGCAACATGGGCGTCCCTCAACATGATTACCAGGCACTACTGCTTGAGCAGTCAAGTCGGTCCTCTAGGATTTTCTGGTTTGAGCTATTTCCCAGCCCCACCTCTGGGTAGGTAGTGCTTGGGTATCTATTCTAGGGTGAGGAATCTGTGGTTAGAAGTCTTGATCACAAGAACAAGTTACTTAACTTCGATAATCCCTTTTCTGTTAGATACTTTATCTAACTGCAGTTTCCTCACTAACCTTTTTCTCCTGGCTGATCTGCAAACTAGGCTCTTCATCTTAAAGTTCACATTGGATGCTGCACACAGGTGAAGCATTATTTTTTATGTGCTCTGCATTGTTGCCACAAAAATAGTCACAAGAGGAACTGTTAGCGTGCCAGGGTAGTGTGTATAGGGGCACTGTGATGTCACTTGTGACACGGGCAAATCAAGATCACCTACCAGCTCGCAGAGGTACTGCTCAAGATTTTCCAGATGCCTGGGAATATTCGAAGTTGAGGAATCTGCAGTTGGATAGGCTCCGCCAGAGAAGGCATTACCGAAGGTAAGTAACTGGTTCAACTGTGGTGAATCTGAAAGCCTCAGCTGGTTCTGAGCTCTGGTAAAAGATTTGAGTGCTCTCCAGAATTCAAGTTGATGCTTGCAGCAAGTGCAGCAGCTTGTATTCCTGGGTTTGGCCATTCTAGCTTTTAAGCTTTTCAGCTTCAATTGTGAAAAAGGGAAAATAGAATGCACTCCTTTGCCAGTTGTTCTGAGATCATTTGTGCTAGCCTATGGTGTCCTCAACTAGTTAACATGCACGTTTGAAAGGTTGTTTCTGTTATGGGCTGGGTGTTCACTAATGTCCTGTTCACTCCGTGAAAACTGCTGCAGTCCACTTCAGTATTACAGTGCTACGGAAAGCGAACAACTTGGATTTTTTCACCCAGCCCAATGGTGTTTCTCAAAATAGTAAACACTTTTTCAGACAAATTTAGTACAAGAATATCTGTGCCCTTTACACCGTAATTCACAAAATATGTGCATTAAATGTGGGACATAGCATTTGTTCCCATCAATCATTTGTTGACTGATAGTGCATCCTGAAAATAGTTAGTTTCTGTCTGAAATGGTAGCAAGGAGGGAAAGGTGCCTCTTCATAATCATTTGTGAGTATGGAAGTAGTACTACAGGAGTACTCGTAAATGAATCTGACCCAAAATGTCCAACTCCTTATTAAAAGTGCCAAGACGACCAGCTTTCCTATTTTTACTAATTGTATCTTCCTTTAATATTTCCATTATAGAAGTTTTGGGCCTTGTTTAGTAAAGGCATGTAAGAATATGCAAAAGCAAACTACAGAAGTTTTTCTCTTTTGTGTACTCTAAATTAGCCCCTAGTGTAGAAGACCAAGATATTTAGAGAGCTAGAAACACACTCTCAGCTCTTGTATAGTGACTGTGTGTCAGTCCTTGGCAAAGTCAGTCCTTGGCACATGGGAAGAGGAGGTGAGATTTTGCGGTGTGTGCCCATGCATTTCAGCTCAGCATTTCTGCTCAAGAGAACTGGCTGATGATTACATATAAATAGTTGTCGTAATTTCTCATTGCCATTCATTGGTCTTGTTTGAATTTAGACAAGTGAGAAACCTGATTTTAATGTCTACACAGTCCAAGCGAGACTTGCTAGCTTAAGGTTCTCACTTAATTAGTTGCAACAATACGAAATATGTTTTCACGGTTTCCCAATTTGTGTTTTGAGCAGGCAAATACGTGTGGCATACCATGGATTTGATATGAAACATGATAGTTATTTTAAAAAATAATTATAAGAATTTTAACCTATGATAAGAATGAGATCTACCTGGATTCAGGTTTTCCTATTAGAGTTCAACGTAAAATTATGGGGGAATGTAATGGTTCACAATTTGTTGATTTGTGGTACTATATGTAAGTATATATACATTTGTTAATAAATACATTCTGATACAATGACCGCATAAAGGAAATATGCATGCCTGAATGCGTGCTGATCCTGTGCCCCCTGCTCTTCCCCAGCACATTTGAAACTTGGTGGATTTGCAAACAAATTACCCGTTCTGTGTCGGTTGTGGGGTAGGCTGAACATTTTCCCTTGCACTAACCATGTAATGTGAAAATACCCTTTATTTTTGGTGCTTTTTAACTCACATACATATTACTTTGTAGTTCCTTTGTAGACGACTCTGTGTCCTTGCAATTACTTACCATATTTTAGAGTGTGACAAATGCTTTATGAAACACCAGTGTACGTTTTAATGTTGAGCATTCATTTTGTAGGAGTACCTGGACAGCCAAAGGCAAAAGCCGGTGCCCAATCTCCTTTCATTGGAACATGTTCTGCTGCCTGCGATACTCTCTTCAAGGTGAGACAGGCTTTAGGAAAATTTGGATACAAAAACGCTGTTCCAGTGAGAGACATTGCTGTTGCAATAAAGTAAAACTGCCATAACAAAATGTAGTATTGGCCAAACTTTTTTTAAATTATGTTATAGTAAATTTAGCTAAAAGTGATCGGAAAAGGGCAATGCCCTTCTTGGTTGCAAATCATTCATTAGTATTTGCCATGCACAGGGAATTTAAAGGCATTATGAGTGCAACTTTTCAGAAGGAAACAGAAGAGATCTCTTTTTCATGTGATCAAGAGTGTGCCGATAGATCCACAGACTTTTCATATTAAGGTTTTGTAAATAAAACTGTTTCTAATCCATATGCTACTGTGTTGAGAAGGCATGTTTGAGCAAGATCCTCATGTGAGTGTTGAGAAATGAAACATATCTGAGACAGTTTGTGGAATCACCCATTGAATATTAAACACCATTTTGTAATACAGAAGTACCTACAGTGCTGCATCGTTGTACTCCTCAGTTGTAGCAGGTGATTTCGAATTTTGAGTATGGGTGTTTTAGGTCTGTTGAATTGTTTTACGTCAGATTGGCTTCTTAACCATACCCCCAAAGGGTGTGTTTGGCAGAAGGCAAGTGTGGGGCTGCAGGTTTCTGGCTCTGGCATGTCTCACAATGTTTTTGGAGAAGTTTGTAAAGACAAAGTGGGAGACCTAGTAATCGGTGCTTGAGTATTGTACAATTATAAACTTGTAAAGCACTGTGTGCTACATAAGGTTACTGGAAGGCACAAGAAGAGGGGGTGCTTTGGGCATGGAAAAGAGGTAGCGTGTGAAGTTGTGAGGATTATAGGTCATCAAGAAAAAATTCTTAGAGCTGCCTAACACAGTGGAAGTGTTTGACATGTTGAAGTGCTTCTGTGGAATGTGAAATGTCTGTGGAAAGTCTGGCTACAGTTTGGAGCAAGACTGAGGTTTTGACATTGTCCTTTTTATTGTAGCAGAACATAATGGAGTGGTCTGGGTTCAAGGTGAACTTGGAATATGGTTGTAGACTCCTTGTTTGCTAGTAAAGAGTGCATAGTTATTCAGAGGATGTCCAGTCTGGCTTGATGTCATTCTTCTTTGCCTATTTTATTATAGTTTCCCTAAACATTTTGTTCTTGAGCTTGTTCAGATTTCGGGAGTTGGCAGTCTCGCTCTTGGCAGTCTTTTTTTTATTGGCTTTTGGCTTGCATAATGCACCAAGTGTTTTTGCTTTTATATTTATTTTTATTTTTATTTTTTAGTTTAATTTGGGCTCAGTGTAATGTGGTTAAATATGGGTGTTCGGTGGCTTGCTTGTTTGCTAGGGCATGCCATTCACTGTGGAAAGAGTTTGTTAAAGAAACATAACAGGCGTTTGGTAGGGTGTACTTGTTGAAGAAATTCGAGACCCAAAAGCAAGGTATGATAGAGTCTGAGTTTGCAACGAGATCAAGTGATAGAGCAGACAGGCAGGCAGATTTAAAAGGAAAGAGAAGATGAGAGGGCTGAGGTACATGGATTGTGGTAGAAAAAATCCTATATTTGATAAGTGGGAGGTGGCAATTATGGTACTCTGTTTTTACCTTAGTTTTCGTGTCATAGCAGGCTAGTGTTTATGGTGTAACAGACCCTCCTCTCCCCCCCCACCCCCCCGCACCCTCCTGATTTCATCATAAGACACTGCTGAACGTTTCAGGATTAAAATTGCCTTATGCTGTGGATGTTTGATCAAACTAGGCAGTAATTCTGCAATAATCCTATGCAGCCGTTTGGTCAGGTTTGTTTTAATCTACACTTTGCATTTAAATCCTTCCGAAAATGTAACTAAACTGCTCAGTTCCTAAACTTCTACATTTGGTTCAATGGCACATGCTCACTGCAGACAATATTCAAGATATGACAGAGTTTGGTTGGTGAAATTGACTGTTTTATGATTGTTTGATGCAGACAGCCATGCAAGATTCATCCCTATGGAATAGAGTTTAAGCATTATCACATGTTGTTAAAATCTATGCTGTTATTGGTGGCCTATTGCAAATAGAGATGAAGTCCAATTTGTAGATGGACCACTTTAAGGCAGACTTTTTGTAATGCCTAATTGATACACACCTGTACTTTAAGGCTGACAGTAACAGCAGGGCAGTATTTTACTGTGTTTTTCCCTTTGAAAAGATTTATTATGAGTATACACTTGTCAGCAAGAAAAAACATGCTATTAACAGAAATAATTTAAGGAAAATTTTGGGTGGTCAATTTTCTCCACTTTGTTCGTGTAAGCCAAAATACTTTTACTTTGAATGTAAGTAGAAATATGGAAATTTAACAATTGCAGGCTGCAGTAGAATTGCTAGCATGCTCTCTGTAAGTTGAACATCCTGATTTGGTCCTGGAATTTCATATTGTATATCTGTGCATTCTGGGAATTGCAACATTTTATTCAGTTGTAACCTGTGAAAGACTGGGTGCATAGTTTTCGGTGTACATAACGATCTGACAAACCTAGGTGTGTCTTTCGCCAGCACTGAAGAAGTTAAAGTACCTATTGACAGTAAAACCTTTATTATTGTAGTGAAGAGGTCACTGATGGAATGGATATAAAGAGGGTACTCTGTTCGTATCTAGAGATGATTACTTAAGAGAGTGCAGGGATTGGATTGGCAAAAACACATTTCACCTGGTAAAAGCGATTTCTCAAAGGAAGGGTCAATGGCGTTTTAAGCACTATCACCTATAAATCACCAGGCGATTGTCTGAGCAGCAGAAGAGTTAAGGTTAAGTGGACAAGAAGCTGAAGCATACATCCATATGCCTAGCAACCACCCATTTGTCCATCCATCTTTGTCCATTATTCCTTCTCAATGCTTGCTTGTTTACTTCCTGACCAAAGTTTGTTGTGTGGGACTGTCTTTTGTGTCTCTCAGCCTCTGTGTTGGTATGTGCATGTGGGTACCGGACTCTCCTTAGCTAACAAGAATAGTGTTGTGTTTACAGCTAATATACCAAGTTTTGGATTTGCCTCTGTTTTAAACCTTAGTAGTTTATTCAGGGTACATTGCTTTGTTGTTAAAGTCTGCGTTTGTTCTCAAGGATCTCATATAATTGGCCACGTAAAATCTTGATGTGGTCTGCTCTTTTATTGTAGACCTAATGATGTGGTGTATAATGGTGAAGCGGAACTGGCAAATTCCAGAGACCTGACAGATGAACCGTACAGAAGGCAACTCATCTCCAACCTGGCCAATCATGTGCTATTTAGTAAGTGTGATGTAGTGAATTGCATGTCTGTGCCTTGTAATGTTTCAGTGCAATCTGTTTCTGCACTATAACTGTCAATATATTTCCAATATAGTACAATGTGTAGCAGTGCTGTTCTTCCTTCACCTTTACACACAGCACACCAGCTTTGAAAGTTTGTTTTTTAGAGGGTGTTACCACAAAATGATGGCATTCCTACTTGAAGCTCACTCCAATCCAGATATGTCAGAATGGCTCCAGCTTAGTGACTAATACCAGAACAGAATTGTGACCGATATCTAGCTTAGTCAGTCAAGGATCATGTGATCGTTCTTCTGTGCTCCTCAGCCTCTTACATGCTGTTTCCCTCACTTGATTCATTATTCATGTTTATCTAGGTGAGTTGCAGGGTTGTGAATGCTTTCATGGGTCTTTTGTCATCTGCCTCCTCTCTCTAGTCTCTTGATCGTGCAAGTATCTAAAACTATAGATGCTGATAGTGTTCCTTTATCAGAACTTAAAAACCACCTGTATCTATTTCCTTTGAGCCAGCCACCATGCCACTTCTTTTCACAGATTACCAGCCAATCACTCAGTAATCAAATTCTATGGCTGCTGGTAGTCTTTTGCAAATCCCCTGTCCTACTGACTTCCAGAATTAGCCTAAGATAATAAAGGTAAGCAGAACCTTGTGCAAGTTAAGGTTTTGTTTGTTGGTTGAAGGTCACTCACCCATCCTGTTTTTTGTTAGAATATAGACCACACATTTCATGATGCTATTCGCTATACTATATATTATTATTATGCCATGATCAAGTAGGCATTAAGTTATTAATATAAGGGTATAATATGTTAACTATACAGTTTGGAGCTGTATACAAGCAGTTGCATATGGCTTACAGTACAATTGTATCAATTGAGATTGCAAAGCCTGTGATACAGTTACAAGCAGGGTATCCAAATGTGTCTTACATTACATTGATACCATCCAGCTCAGTGTGAGAACATGTCCTAAGACTGTGCACATTCTCAAGAAAGAGGCACTGCTTCCAGGTCAGTGCTAGTATTGCAGACAGTGAGTGACTAAAAAACATGGCCCTAAGGCAGCAGAGTGCTTTACATGAGCACCAGATCACATTACACAAGGTACTTTTATTTTTATTTTTTGCTACAGTAAGGATAAGTGCTTTGCCCAAAATCACAGGATATTGATGCAATGCCAGAACTCTGACATGTGTCCCCAGTTCCATTGTCTGCAGCTAAGGCGGTTAGACCACATCTCCTCCTTGTGATAAACAAGCATCCTGCAGCAGGATTTGTGCCTCTGTAGCATCTGCCAAAATGCCATCGGTCTGTATAATCAACATATTGGCTCTCGGCAAGTCACACCCATAACACAAATCTTTGGTGGCAATACTATGATCCATCCTTTGCATATTCACCAAGATACTTGTGTTGACCGAGGCTGTGAATGCAATAACTACTGAGCAGAGGAATTCCTGTTCCAAAAAGAGGAAGCAGGATAAAGGAAACACCACTGTGCAGAAGGGACCCTAAACAATACTGAGATTTTCTCCAGCATGATGGAGCAGACACAATCACAGATCTGCTTTTGGCACCAAAGCTGATTTGACTATAGTTACTCCCTGTCTGGGGTTGCTCAGTGGGCAAAAACAATATACTTAAATGGAGCACGCGTAATTGACAGTGGCTGAGACTCTAGCAAACATGCCGAGCGACTGGGATGTCCAGATGTGGGCCCTGTGCTTGTTGTGACATAGGTGAAACTAATTAGGCCCAACATGGAATTGCTTATGTTAATCTGACATTCTGATGAATGCTTCTACCTGCAGATTTTTCAACTTTTGAATGTCCTAGGTGCCAGTCTGGATCTGGAAACTCATCAATAGCTCTCCCGCACCGGTAGGGGGCGCTGAATCCACCTTCCTCGCATTTGACACCTTGTGACATCACTGGAGTTGTAAACCTCTCTTTTCGCTTCATGACGTCGGTTCCCTTTTTTCCTCATCATCCACAAATTCCTTAGCTTCTCCTCAGGAGTGTAGAGGTAGTTAATATTTTTTTTCAAAAATCTCAATTATGTGCAGTTTTCCATTGAAATGTCGCCTCCTAAGCAGTCAGGATTCAAACTTTGTTGAGTCTGTGACGGCTTGATGTCCATTACAGACCCTCACAACAGCTGCTTGTGGTGCCTATGGCTGACCTCCTCGTTTGACGCTGACACCTATGCGTTATGTCAAAAGGTGCTCTTTAAAGCAATCAAGAAATGCTAGCCCAAGATCTTCATGGCAAGAGCGAGAGAAGACCTACACGGTCAAACACCGGTCACCACCTTTGTCAAAATCCTCTTTTATGAAGCATAGGAAAAAGAGGAGGAACGATTCTTGCCGCCCCATGTCGAGAAGCAGGTCGCCATGACCTTGAACTTCACCTTACCCAGTGTTGGATCAAGAGCCAATGGAAGAACAAAAGAGGATCTGGACCCTGTGGTTCCGTCTGACCTGGCACTCGTTCTGGACATTCTACCACCTGCAGCATGGTAGCAGAGGCCTCAGCCATATCAGCCGATACCCACACGACTCCACCGGCGCTAAAGATTGCGCCGCAGCTGATGCTATCATGGTCAGTAGCGCTGGCGCCAAATTTACCAGAGTGTCTACCACTTATGCCCCAACACTCAAGCTATGGTCAGCAGCTATTACAAGAAGGCAGATATTTATTTGAGGAAATGGGCTCCCTGGAAGACCCAAGTCCATAGTCGAGCATTCCCTCCTCCCTAAATGGTCAAAATATTCAAGCTATGATTCTGATGTTTTATAGAGAAACGGTCATTGCATTCCTGCCAGTCTTGTGCTGCCTCTGTTTTCCTAGCCTCCTGCATTTTGTTGTCAGCCATGCACGCTATCACAAGCCAGGCACCCAGGCCCTTCCGTGGCATTAGTTCCAGCATAATGGAGATATCGAAAGCTGTAAGAATCTCCAGCAACTACATACGTGGACCGTAGACAGCAACCTTAAATAAAGAAAGTTTCACCCTCTGCCTCTGGTAACAGTGATCATGAACGCCTCCACTCTAGGGTGGGAATTCCATCTGGAAGAATTGGAGATCAGAGGCTTCTGGTCTCCGGAATAACATATGTTTCATAATAATCTGTTGGAATGACTGGGTTCTGATAGAAACTTGTAACCGTAGATTCCAGAAACTTTTCAGCAGTCACTCTGTGCACCAGTGGGTGGCACAGTGCGTCTCTGCACCGACACCATTTCTCTCCGGAAATAGTGTGGTGTCGATGTCTCGAGAAAAAAGAAAATGGCCTAATCTACGCATTCTGTGCCCTTGTAAAAAAGTTAAGGGGGTCCATCTTTTAAGCCGTTGCTTGCAGTTATGGGAGACAAATTGCTGCCGACAGTGGCTTATGCAAGCTTTGTTCTAAATGGTAACGATGCAAAACTTTTAGACAATTTACAAATGAAAGCGTACAAAAAAGTTTTCAGTTTACCTCAGAATGCATCCAGGTGAGATTGGAATTTATTCTTACACAACAAGAAATTGAGAGAAGATATGCTGCTATTAAAATCTGATATAAAATCTGGTTAAGTCGAGCCAATGACTTACATGATGACTTGTGGCGGGCCCAGGAAGAAGATCCTCATTTAAGTTGCGCCAAATTTCTGAAAACAGCTATGGAGGGCACAGAATTCCTTTTTTTTTTCTGTCTTCGGTAGGGTGATGAACAAAATGGGCAAACTTCACTCACTACTAGAAGACAAAAGTAAATTAGCCAAACGGTCTCATGCCTGGATGGTCCTGCAGTCCTAAACAACAGCTCGTCCGGCAAAATAGCTACACACAACGTACACATTTCATTTGAATTGAAAACTCATGGCCACAAGGTTTGTAGTTTTACCAAGTTTAGCTGATCAGCCAACATGGAAGTATAATGGTTCCATGATATGCAAACTATGTGGTGCAGCGAAGCAAGATTTTATTAATCTGATCTGCTTATGTCCCTCTTTAAAAACAATTTGGGCATTGTTATTGAAAAAAGCTTTTAATGATCGGGGCATTCGGTCTTGTAGAACAGCAATAATTAAAGGCCTGTACCCAGTATATCCATATCTGAACTGTAAAATGATGGCATTTCTGATTTTATGAAAAGTCAATACAGACTAAGGAAAAAACACGCCTTTGATCCACTGATGAAATAGTGACTACGGACACTCTGGAATGATAAGACCCTTTCCCTGGAGGGCTAAGTCGATCCAACATCCCCCCCCCTCTGTTATGATAGTAATTTACAGACTGTTTTTTTTACCTACATTAATGCACTTTATATTGAGGTTGGAAGTGATAGCAATATAAAAGATTGTTTTATTGATATAGTAATATGTTCTGAATGATTACGTCAATTTTTTACTTAATCTCCCAGGTACGAAAGTGATTCTCAGACTGGTTTTAAACAAAATTAATCACTTAATATTGAGATCCGAAATGATATCAACATTGTAAACTTTGATATGAAATTAAATTTTAATAATTTAATGATTTGTAAATTCTTTTGGAAGATTGTTATGGTTTTTATTAACTGAAACAATAAAGTTATTGTATTGTGTGGTGTCTATATAGACACCTCTCCTCCACACTGACGTCAGTTTCTTTCTTTCCACGCCACCAGATGCAGATCTGCAGTATTTTTGTCCACATCTTTTTCACTATGCAAAGAATGTAAACCCCAAAAACTGCAGGTTTTAAGCCTTGTAGAGATTGTCGCAAACAGATGACTGTGACAGATCCCCATAAAGTGTGTCTGTGGTGGAGTCGCAACTAAGACCTACAGTGACTGAGTGTTGGTTAGCTCAAAGACCACCCAGGACCACGAGGTAAAGCTTGACATCGCCAAGCATTAGAAGGATCTGCATCGAGAACGGTCTAAGCCGCGGTCTATGGTCTGGTCCCGCTCGGAGTTTCCAAAGCCATTCCAGAGGCTGATCTTGGAGGAGATCTAAATCTCCGGGTAAGTTGAAAAAGCAGCATAGACAGTCTGAGCGTGACTTGGCACCCTCAACAATCCGAAATGCCTGAGCAGCTGCAGGGGCACTGCCATTGCCTTAGATATCGCCTGACTTCGGAGCCAAACTTGTTACTGGTTCCGGCACAACCACAGTTTTCAAGGCCGTCAGCCACTCCACACTATTAAAGGGTTCAATGTGACCATGGTTCAGCTCTTCAGATCCTTATCGACTCCCTCTGGCCCCCCGTCGAGCCCCATGTAGCAATGAGGCCTTCTATCTGGAGTACCACCAACTGGTTTACTCTCGGTGCCAGTCTTTGGACCCTCCAAGCCCATCCTGACACCTTTGGCTCCGATCCCAAACCCACATAAGGCACCACGGTTCACACTGGTCCCTTGAACTTTGGCATTGGTGCTGAATCCATCGCTGCTGGACGACTAGATACCCATAGTATTCTCCGACTCCAAGTCTGCTTCGGTCTGATCCAGACCGAAGCTGCCCACTATGGCAATTGAGGTGCCACTTACTGCACTTGATTGACTGCAGCCGCAAGTGAGAACACACACCCTTCACTCTCTTTTCAGCACGGACTCAGGTGATGAGTTTGCTCGGATGACAATTGCTATGAGGATTTGCAAGTGGATAGTGGTCTTCATACCTCCTTCCAGCCACAGAGGAATCTGCATCCTATGCCATGATAATACATATGTGGCATGGGAATTTCTTCCTACGCCCTGATAATAATAATTATTATTAATCTTATAAGGCGCATAGCTACCAAAAAGGTTTCCCAGCGCCGCTGTACAGGAAAAAGTGCAAATAGTCAAACTGTCACGAACCTATTGACTGAATAACTAAGCCTTTAGGTGTCTACGAAAGTTACTGAAAACAGTTTCTTTCCTAAGGAATAAAGGAAGAGAATTCCAGAGAAGGGGACCTAGATAAGCAGAGGATCCACCACCCAAAGAGGGAACGTTTGATCCTAGGTACTAAAAACTTGGCCTGGGTAGCAGAACGGTGGGATCGTGAAGGAAGATAAGTGTGAACAATGGCCTTTAGGTGTTGAGGGGCACTACCAGACTTCACCTTGAACATATAGCTCAGGGTCTTGAACTTTATACGGCTCTCCGACCCTGAGCCAATGGAGTTCACGAAGAGAGCTGCAAATGGGAGTCATTCAAGGAATCTGGCATAGCAGCCTATCTGCTGCATTCTGTACCAATTGCAGTCTGCGGTTCACATCCTTATTGACTCCCAAATATAGGATGTTGCCATACTCCAATCTAGATGTAATAAGTGCTTGGATTACCGTTTTTTGTGTGGGACTAGGCAACACCTAAAGAATCTTCCTGAGCCATTTCAGGATTGTGAAGCTACTTTTGCCACTTGCAGCTTCATTGAGAGTTGATTATCAATAATCACACCCAGATTGCGTGGCAGGTGTAGGGAGAATCCCCATTTCAGGTGGCCAGTGTTGGGGGCCTCAGAGGTCTACATTCTTACCCAAGATAAGAACCTCAGTCTTCTCTCCATTGAGTTTCAATGAGTGGGCCTCCATCCAATCAGCAATTTTCCTAAGCCCTATCTGAAGAGAAGATTCCGAAAACCTATTTGCCGACAAAGAAAAAATTATTTGGGTATCGTCGGCATAGGAAAAGATAGACAGCCATACTTCTTCCGCAATCACTTCTAGTGGCTTAACATAAATATTTAATAATAAAGGGCTCAAAATGGAGCCCTGGGGAACACCATAGGGAGATAAATGAATTTTCGACACTGCCTCAGATGAAAAAACCTGAAAGGTGCGGTTGGTCAGGAAATCATTGAGCCAGCTAAGTGCTGGGCCAGCAATCCCCAATGAACGCAAAGCTGTCAATAACACCGGATGAGACACCGTATCAAAAGGCGGCGCTTAAGTCGAGCAGAATAAGCGCCGCTGTCTCCCCAGCGTCCAGATGACCACGTAACTTCTCTGTGACCCCCAAAAGCGCTGTCTCGGTCGAGAAACCTTCCCGAAAACCTGACTGCGAAGGATGTACGAAAATTTTATTGGCAACAAATTTAGTTAACTGAATGTTGATGTGTTTTTCCAAGATTTTGGAGTATACTGGAAGCAGAGAGATAGGGCGGAAATTAGATAACTGCTTTGGATCATCATTAGCTTTTTTAAAAGCGGGAGAACCATAGCGTGCTTCCACTCATCAGGTATAGTAAATTCACAAATGGAAGCATTCAGTAGCTCCATAATCACGCTCAGTGTAGGTACATCCAGTTTTTGCATCACTGGAACAGGAAATAAATCGTTTGATGAACCAGATCTGAGACTGTTTAAAATTTGCTTAAAAGTGATAACATCAAGAGGTGCCCAATTTTCAAGTAGAGAGCTAGAATATCCATGGTTCTCCTTCAACTGTTCCGCAGTAATTATCTGACACTGGAGAAATGTCTTGTTTCGTCTTAAAAGCAGCATACATTTTTTCTATTTTGTCAAGAAAAAAGCCAGCCAGATTCTCACATTGAGTTTCAGTAAGAGTAGGAGGGCTAGGAAGGTTATCAGTGCCAGAAAGATTTCTGACAACTTTAAATAAAGTTTTGGAATTATTTTGTGCATTTATTATAGTATTGTTCACAAATTCCGCTTTGGCAGTATTACACAGAGAGTGATAGGCTCGTATTGCTGTTTTATAGACGATCTTAGAGTTGTCAGAGTAGTCCTTCCTCCAACGCCTTTCAAGGACTTTACATTAACTTTTTTCTTGCTTTAATTTTTCCGAAAACCAGGGGGCAGGTGGACGATGCTTGTTTGTTTTCGTAGAAAGAGGAAGACCTATATCGATAGATTTCTCAAGCCATTGTCGAATATTTTGCATATCTGCCAAGGAAATCTGACTAATGTCAGGCATATTTTTTGCTAAAACCTGATTAAGATCTTCCAGATTCAGCTTCCCCCAATTTCTACCTTTAGTTTTGCCGCTCAAAACAAAGGTCGAAGGGTGAGACAAAGTTTGCTTAAAGCTAAAACCCGTTAAATAGTGGTCTGACCACGTTAGCGGAAGAGCTGGGGAACACTCAATATTTAAAAGATTAGAAAAAATAGGATCAAGTAAGTGCCCAGCTAAGTGAGTAGCGCATGAGTTATGAAGTAATATATATTCATTGCCGCTAGATCTGAGATCAAAGTAGAACTGACCCCACAAGTAGAATCGTCCAGATGCAGATTTAAGTCGCCCAAGATAGAAAAATTGGCAGAATTTAAAAGATAAGGGACCATTAAATCAGGAAGGGCAGCGGCCCATAGACCAGCAGGCCCCGGAGGACGATCAATTAAAAAACCCGAAAAGGTGAATTGGGGATTAAGAGTCAATCTAAATAGAGCAGCTTCACAGCCTGAAAAGATTAAGTCTTCAAATTTGCAGGTACAGGTGTTTTTATAAATAATGGCAATGCCACCACCTGATTTATCTTTCCTATCCTTCCTTGTTAATATATAATTAGCTGGAAGAGCAGCGGCTATATCGGGTCCAGAACTATCCTTTAGCCAGGTTTCAGTAAGAAACATGGCATCTGGCTGCTCATTAAGCAATAAATCAAAGATCTCCTCTTTATGCTTAGGTAGCGAACGACAATTAATATTTAAAAAAGAAAAGGCAGAAACCCCTACTTTATTGGCAACGTTAGATATGTTAGGGGAAGTAGTCTTAATAAACTCAATTTGTGCGTTTAAGACCTACTGGCAGTTACTGCAGCTATGTCCGCAGCATACTGGATGTATTATTGAGCATTCGCTGAGAGGAATGGGACGTAGCGCTAAAAGCTGCTCACAGGAGTATTGTATACCAAAGTTTCCAATTTTGGCAGGACTCCTCGTCCCTTGGCCCGGACTGGCGCGGACGGGTGCAAACAGGCTTGCCTTAGGCGCGCCTTCGGCGTGCCGGCTGTGCGCGTCTGAACCCAGCCCGTTAAATAGTGACGCGGGCGGGCAGCGTGCAAGCACTAGAACGCTGACTCCAACCAGCGCGTGGCCCAGGCAAAATGGCCGCCTGGCGCCGAAGATTAAAAGATAGCAGCAAAAGTTATTAAAAGGTAACACTTCCCCAAAAATTGCCCCCAAGATTAAAAGATAGCAGCAAAGTTTTTAAAAGGTAACACTTCCCCAAGAATTGCCCCCAATGCAATAAAACAAAATCGCCCAATACATTCAGTAGCTTAATCTTGTGCAAAACGACCTGTTACAGCGCTGCGTGTCCGAACCCAGCCCGTTTAAATAGTGACGCGGCATGCAAGCACTAGATCGCTGACTCCAACCAGCGCATGGCCCAGGCAAACTGGCTGCTTGGCGCCGAAAATTAAAAGATAGCAGCAAAAGTTATTAAAAGTTAACACTTCCCCAAATATTGCCCCCAAGATTAAAAGATAACAGCAACGTTTTTAAAAGGTAACACTTCCCCAAGAACTGCCCCCAATTCAATAAAACAAAGTCGCCCAATACATTCAGTAGCTTAATCTTGTGCAAAAAGACCTGTTGCAGACCGACTGATAATCTGCTTCCTATGCCACGATTGACCAACCGCTCCCCAGTTTGGAGGTCAAGACTAATATAGTGATTGAAGACTTTCAGCTTGTTCAGAAATCCTCTAAACCTCTTTTACCATTTAATGAGGCACTAATGTATACCTTATTGGTGGCTTGGGCCAAACCTTGCACTGCCCCTCCATCCTCCCCCCCCCCCCCCTCCCCCCCCCTTCTCACCCCACCCCCCAGTATTCAGGCAGATAGAGAGATGCCGTTGCCCTCTTCAGAGCTACCCAGCTTTTCTCTGTCAGCACCCTTCCCTTGACAGTTTAGTGGTACAGAGGTCCAAGAGCAAATCTAACCCCAACACTTTTCTGACTACTCCACCCGATAGGGGTCCAAACTTGTGGAGAGATTTGGGAAGCATGTTTTTTCTTCCGCCTGTCATGCCAGCTGCTCCTGGATTGCTATTCCTATGCCCTTTAGGAACTCAGTGGCTCAAATCCTCCCTGGTGGGTCTGAAGATCCCCGACCTGTCGTTGACCTGACCATCCAAGACGCTCATGATGCGGCCATGTTCACAATTCGTTGTGGATTGGACACCACCAATTCCATCGAATGGGCAATTTGCACCAGTGTCGCCAATCGTTGCCATGCATGGCATCGATCAACTGGGTTCTCCTGCAATATCCTGTCCTCTCTTATGGACATGTCCTTTGATGGGACTCGCCTAGTTCAGCACATGGCTTAATCTGTTTTAGAGCGATTTATGGATAGCAGAGCTACTGCACTGTCTCTGGGCCTATATGCACCACCCCTACCTCTATTTTCATGGATTTGGGAGAGCTTTCCAGTACCGCTAGCCTGTCCTGCCTTAGCTTGGAAACCAGTGGTTTTGTGGTCATGGTGCCCACTTCCCCATGGTCCAATTGAACAGGTTACCCAGTCTATTGACCCCCGTGGCAGCACCGGCCAAGCTCTTTTAGCAGACCCTTAAGGGAACACAGCCACGCAGTGAGAAGCAGGATCCAAAGACCCTTCCTGGGTTGGCTAGCCATAACATTAAACAAGTGGGTCCTGCAAATTGTTTGCAGGGGATATGCCCTACCCTTCCTCTCTTCTCCACTGCACCTTCCACCACTCTCCCAGCTACTGATGGAGGATCATCTCTCCATTTTGAGGCAGTAAGTGCAAGCTCTTTTGGCCAAAATGGTTGAGAGGGTGCCAGCGTCAGAAGTGGGACTTGGTTGTCATTCCTGCTACTTTCTGGTCCCAAGAAGGACGGAAGCCACTGCCCTATACCCTGGCCCGGATATTGTCTGCCCTCAACCCTGGAGACTCTATGGTGGCGCTGAACCTGCAGGATGCCTACTTCCATATACCTGTCTGTCTGACCCATCATCGCTACCTGGGGTTTGTGGTAGGACTGGAGCATTTCCAGTTTGCTGTGTTCCCCTTTGGTCTCACTAGTGCCCCGCGGGTGTTCAGGAAAGTGATGGCAGTAGCAGCAGCACACCTTTAGAGGTTAGGGTTGCCTGTCTTTAACTACCTCAACAACTGGTTGTTAAAGGCAGGCTCTCCCCAGGCAGACGTCAATAAACTACTTCAAACTTTCTTTCATCTTATGGGGTTCACTAGCAATGTGCCAAAATCACACCTGACTCCGTCTCAGACGATGCCATTCATCTAAGCCATTCTAGACAGTTGGTTTTGTGCCAGGTCATTCAGGCTATGATCTCGTACCTTTAGTCCTGGTCCTGGGTTTTAGTGAGGTCAACTCTTTGGGATTGATGACCTACTGCTAGTCAACCACTCCAGGTTCCATATGCAGATTGTGGTGTGGGATCTGAAGTGTTAGTGCGCCCAACATCAAGGGGACGTCTACGACCATGTTCAGATTTTTAGAGAAGACAGACTTTGGAGGAGACTGCACAATATCTGCAGTGGTGGTTATTGGGCCGCGATTGGGTCTGCGGCAGACCTCCCTTCCTTCCACCTATAGCACACAGTGGTGACTGATCTATCAGTTCTGGGTTACTGTGCCCAACAGAGAGGTGGAGGTCAGAGTCCACTTGTCTCTGGTGGAGTCTGGCTCCATATCAACCATGTGGAGCTGATTTCCACCCACTTAGAGTTGAAAGCCTTCCTTTCATCCATCAAGGGAAGCCTGGTACATGTGATCACAAACACCACCACAGGGTGCTGCAGCAAATGGTGGGGTCACAGACCTTGTGCCAGAAGGCTCTCAGCATCTGGAAATTGGTGAACCTCCTGGCAGGTTCATTGAATGGTCTTAGCGGATCATAAGTGACAGTTACACCCGAAGATGGTGCAAGGTCTCTTCTGAAAACTTTGGCTCAGTCTGTTCCCCACTGCCGAGAACATGCAGTGTCAATACTTCTGCGCATTGGAGGTCTCAAGGTGTCTCTCCCTCTGAGACTTTCTGCCGCGAATGGAACTCAGGACTCCTGTATGGCTTCCCACTGATATCATTACTGCTCGAGTTCTCAACAAGATCAGGACCGTCCATGCTCAAGTCATTCTAGCGGCCCTGGGCTGGGCACTGAGAGTATGGTATCCAGAATTCCTGTGCTTGAGCAAGTGTCCTTTAATCAGGCTCACCCTCCGAGAGGTCCTGCTGTTGCTGCAAAGGGGTAGGGTTCTGCACCCAGACCTTCACAATCTTAACCTTCATGCTTGGAGGTTAAGCAGCAAGGCCTTGCGCTTTGCACAGTTGAAGGGTACCTTTCAGCTTTTTTGGCCTTTTTAGCGGTTGCTGTATCAGCCCTCTTTAAGTCACCAGTTGCTATGCGCATTTTGAAATGTTTACAACATTGATTTTCTCCCTCTTGCTTTGTCATGCCACAGTGGTATCTTAACTGGGTCCTTACATTTCTGATGTGCACTCCATTTAAGCTACTTCACAACTGTTCTCTGTGACACCTCATCCTCAAGACAGGGTTCCTCATTGCCATAACATTGGCAAAACATGCTAGTGAGCTTCAAGCTCTTTGTGTCAATCTGCTGTACACCACCATCTTCCCAGACAGTTTTTGCAGACATCAGCATCTTTCAGACATCAGCATCTTTCAGACATCAGCATCTTTCAGACATCAGCATCTTTCAGACATCAGCATCTTTCAGACATCAGCATCTTTCAGACATCAGCATCTTTCAGACATCAGCATCTTTCAGACATCAGCATCTTTCAGACATCAGCATCTTTCAGACATCAGCATCTTTCTTGCCTCAAGTTGTAGCTGTCAGTCCTGCTTGTTCTAGGATTCCCAGAACGTTAACTAGAAAAGATGGGCCTCCCATGTTGGACTAAAAATAACTAAATCATTTAGATAGGCAGCTGCATATGCTTCAACGGTGAATTCATGAGCCTTTTGAAAGTGGCAGTTGCTCCATGGAGCTCGAATGGCAGGACTTAGAATTGGTTAATGCCTGAGGCAGAGGCGAAAGCAGTTTTTTCGCGTGCGTCTGGGGCCAGTGGAATTGGCCAATACCCTTTCATTAAGTCAATTGTGGACATGATACAGGCATTCTAGAGCTTGTTGATTAGCTAATTTTTTGTGGTGTGGGGTACGTGTCAAATTTGGTGATCTTATTTAACTGTCTAACATCACTGCAGAATTGGAAACTGCCGTCCGTTTTTGTCACGAGCACAACAGCAGAACACCTAGTACTCTGGGACGGCTCCATTATATCTCCTTTCAACATTCCTCCACTTCTTGTTATACCATTTCTCTCGTAGATCCAGGGATCCTGTACAGTCTCAGCTTTACTACCTGTTTTTCGAATGCAGTAATGTAATGTTGTACTAAGGGAGTCGCCCGGGCTTCCCTGAGAACAGTGTAAGATATTTCTGTAACAACTGGAGGAGCTGCTGTTTCTGGTCTTCATGTAAGTTATTACCTATGTAAAAAACCACCTGTATCGTCTTCTGGACAGGATGGACAGTTATCTCCAGAGGATGTGTATTAGTGATATAGTGCGCCATAATATCTGGATTCCTTCCCACTGGAACTGGTACCTCCTATCTCTTCAATAGATTCACGTGGTATGTTTTCCCTTCTAGGTTTGTGACGAACTGCTGCCCAGTAGGTAACCAGAGTTACTTTTTGTAGTATCTCATGGTCCTTGGCATTTGGCTAAAAGTGTATTCTCTGTGGTAGGCATCAAGATGAGCACCTGATCTCCTTCAGTAAAGTCTCTCAATTGTGTCCCTTTATTGTAAACCTGTTTTTGGTGGACCTTGCCTTTCTCTAAATTCTCATGTACCTGTTCCCATAAGGATTTTTCTTTTGGGTTGAGTTTTACTGCAACGTGCAGAAGGACCTTCCCCCTCCTCTTCCTCCCATTGGTCTTTTGCCACGTCCAGGAGCTGGCTCTCTATATGACTGTCTTCCAAACACTAACTCAAAAGGAGAATACCCAGGGGACCCCTGCAAATAGCACTGAATAGCAAAAAGAACAAAGAGTATCTTGCAATCCCAATTTTTGCCCAGACTTGTGATGATCTTTTTTAACATGGGCGTAATAGTATAGCATTCTACCAGTCACTCAGTTTGTGAATGATACAGAGATGTTCGTATTTGTTTGACCCCCAATATTTTACATCTCTGTCCCATTAGTTAGGACATAAAGGGGGTGCTGCCCTGATCTGTCACCAACTCCTGAGGGAACATTACTCTGGAAAAGAAAGTGATCATAGCCTGAGCCACTGTGGGAGTGGTCATGTTGGATAATTGGATAGTCCACCAAAACCAGGAGGTATTGATATCCTCTGACTTAGTGGCCCTAATAAATCCATCCACACTCTCTCTTAAAAGGGACCTCAATAATGGGGAATGGGTACAATGGAGCGCATGCTATCCCCACTGGGTTAGCAAGTCGGCACTGTTCACATGAAGCACAACATTTGGTTATATCACCATTTCCCCATGACCAGTAGAATTTCTCCAAGAGGAATTTCTCTGTTCTGTCCCTCCCATAGTGACCCCTTGCATCTGACTACAGCCTTGGTGCATCACTTGCTCACAGACGACCTTGGTCACCAGCAGTTGGTATACTAGCTGCTCCCCATTTTTAGCCACTCTGTATATCAACCCCTTTATTTAGCTGGCTTGTTTCCGTGCCTGTATCAGGGTGTTGTCTCATCTTTGCACAGCCCTCAAGGTACGATGGTGCTCCCAAGTCACTTCTGTGGATAACAGTACAGGAGTTGGGTTCCCATTACACTTGTTCACAAAACCCTGTTTGTCTCTTCTTTCCTCCCTCTTGGATTTCTTTTCCCTGAGTGGGGGTACTTCGATCTCGGTTTTCACAAAAGGCGCGTCTCTCAACCAATCACACTCCTGCCCTATCTGGTCTGGGCCGAAAAGGAAACCATAAAACCTAGGATGATCAGTACCCACTATTAGTTGTGCCACTAATGCTGCCATTACCCCTACCTTCATCAGGGTTTGTTCCCTGTCAACACATAACACCTGAACCGAGGGATATATTTTCTTGTCCCCGTGAACACAGGTAATTGAGATGCTCCCCACGTCTTGCATTTGAGTGGGGTTGGGCCCATTGTTGATTAACCACGTTGCAGTAACCGCCGGTATCCATCAATGCCCATTCACCACAAACCTCGACCTATTGGGCCCCCACTACTCCCCACACTTAATACTTGTCCCCTCGTATACCCGACCTCCATAGCTTCATGTTTGTGTTTTATGGGAACAACTCCAGATGATATGGTCGCATTTGGAACACTTGAAGCATTGGGATCCATGCATACGCGATGCTGGAAGGGGATTTGTGACGTTCGGGAAGCAGGGTACAAGTCTAGGAATACCTCTCATGGTCCAATGCACTGCTTTTAATTGGATTGAGCTTAAATTTAAGGGAGCGCTGGAAAGGACATGCTAAATTCAGGGCGGTAGTCACCGAGAGTTGGGTATTGTCGAATCCAGAGTGCATGAGGGTAAGGCTGCAAGGAACTGATCCGGGTGAATTTTTTTCTACTATTCCTGCGATGGTAGACATGACAGGTTGTAACCACCCATTTCCTAAGTCCTGAATCCTATAGTGCAATGCCCGCTTGATAAGATGATTGTAGGTGGCTTGACAGCTGAGGGGCTACATACTGTCTAAATCTTTCTAGTGGCCAAGCAGCAGTGGATGCCACTGTCAAAGTTGGTGAAAAAGAAATCTGGGTTGTCCTCCTGATATTTCTGTAGTACCATGCTGGGAACGTTTGGGTGTACCCGGTGTAGGAAGCTGGCTCTCTATATGGTGTACCAAAATGAGTTGCACTCTGTGGAGAGCACTTGTGGCTGATGCTCTTTTGAAAATGGGGAGTCATCGTACCTGCCCCAAACTGAGTCAGTGAAACAACCCAGAGAAAAACAGAATCCCACGTTCTCATTGGTCGGCCTAAGAGTTTTCTCACATTAAAAAAAAACATAAAATGTGGGTTACAATGTGCATTTTGCAGCACAACTTTCCCATCCCGTTTAAAAAAGCTTAGCCTATGAGATGACACAAAATATTCTATCACGTTTTTAATGTACCAAGAAAACCCGGATTTATGGAGCTAGAGAGGAGAACAAAGCCAGCATTTGAAACTGATAGCTTAGACATTTGTCGCAGACTCCGAATTATTATTTGTAAATCAGATAAACTGATCTTTTAATTACTGTACTGTATCAGGCTCCTGGCTCACAAGCCATCCTGCTCGGAAACATCATCTGAGCATCTGAGCGTTCAATATACATCAGGGGGCGTGTGCAGTGGAAGAAGTATTTTAAGAAAGAAGCAGCTCTGCAGTTTTCACATAAAATGCACTTGCAGCTTTAGATGATGTAGCTGGGTCGCAGGCAAAATGGATTTTGAGCACATAACCCCGAGTTAACTCTGTTGCGCCACGCATTGCTCTGCCAATTGCCATAAAAATGAGAATTACAAATAAGTTAAATGTCCTATAGGCAGTGCTCCGCGAGACCTTAAACAAGACTATGATGTTTTCCAGCAATCTGTGGTCTCATGCTCCAAATACTCTGTAATCTCTTTCCCTCTGCCTTACACAGTCTTTGCCCAGCCTATCTACACCTAGAAACCACTGCAGCATTATCAGCTTGCACCCAGAGTCCAGCTGTACACCACCTAAAACAAACTGTACTGAACCTGCAAAATGTACACCCTGCACCCAGCTGATATACCAACTCTGTTACACCTAGGGCTACTGCATGCATAGAATCCAGACCCTAGAAGCTTCGCGAGGATTTACAGAGCCTATCACATGCTCTGATAAGAATGCCTAGCACCAACTTTTGCCCTCAGAACTTGCCATTCCCTGAGCCCTTACTGCATCCAAAAGCTGCTATACTCTGAGCCCGTACTGAACGTAGAACTCGCTGTCTGAGCCTAGCTCTAGTTCCTGCTGCCATCTGAACCTAGCTGTGCGAGCAGAGCATGCTTCCAATATCAGCACCGCTGCACGGTGTGTGACCCTGAGCACATCATTGTTGGCTGCTGCTGCATGGACATAGAAGATGGGCTTGGCCTGGCAGATAACTTGGACCAGAGCCTCTCTGTGTTTCTTCTGGAGCCACGGGGCAGTCTGAAACTAGAGAGTTACACTAAAGGCCGATTCTTGGGCCTCTTATCCCATCTTCTCAACCCATGCCACGTACTGCCCCCCTGCCCTCGGAAAGCTGGGACTCATGAATGTATGCCTCAGATGGTGTGCATTTAAACTGCAAGTCTCATTCTGCACAGTGGTATTGGCGTTAAAAAGCATGGGCTGTAGTTTCATTTTAAGATTTTTACAAAACTCCTACTCAAATGACTTGGAGAGAACGCGGAATGTATCAGTGGCACCAGCCTTTGGGGAAGCTGGGAAGAGATGATCACGATAATCTGCCTGTGAATTAGGGTGAGAAAATAAGGGATCTATCAGCTGCTTACCTGTGCCCTACATTGTTCACGTTGTGTGCACCAGAAGAACACACTACAATATTGATCCGATGCAAATAAAAATACACCAGTCACTCGCTGCCTGGCTGTAATGGAGCTCATGCAAGGCTCGTGAAAACTAAGTGCCACTCCTCCCCACCCAATCCAAGCGCTTCTCTCATGCGGTCTATAATAGTAAACGGCATGAGAGCAGTGCCAGGATTGGCTTGGACAGGCGAACACAGCACTCCATCCTAGACTGATGGGGCTGTGTCTCTCCTTCCCCAACTCCCTGACAGCGATGACTGTGGAAGCCTGAACTCCGCTTGTCAGGCTGGCCACAGAAAAATACCGGCCAAACTAACATGCGCAGTTCAGTTACACAGCCTGGGCTGGTTGCCCCAATTCATCACGCTGCTGGGAGAGACCGTTCCGTGGTAGTCCCGTCCCCATTAAGGAAGCAATGAATGTATACGATACGCAAGTATTTCAATTTTGATACGGCTAAAGGATTTTCAGTTGGATTTGTCGGGAATCTAGTAACACGCACTGGGGGCAAGGGGTCAACGCCCCTACACTCCTATGAAAGAACCACCCCTGGTAGAGTGTCCAGGTATTCCTTACTATTGTATAGGGGCTTGCTTCTACAATCCCAAGATCCTATCTGTGGTAATGTGGTCGAGTAGCCTTAGACTTATCAGAGGGTAGTGTTAGGCATTTGTTGCGCACACACACAAAATCAATAAATGAGAGACACACTCAATAAGGAAATCGGACACCAATTTATAAAAATAACAGATTTTTATATTAATTTAGACACCAAGATCTTCTAGTAAGTACTTTTCGAGTTAGCGATTTTCAGAAACATAGAAAATACAGTTGTCAGATTTGCGGCATGATTCTCGAATGCGGTAATGTTATCCTACGGGGGAAACATACACTGCATTGGGTCACTTTTTTTTAATCAATCAATAGTTCTTTATTGCATGATTAATAAAAAACATTTCAATGTAATGCACAATAAACTACAATGCAATACCACATAAAATCAAATCATCATCACCAAAAGTTAAAAAAATCATGGAATCAATTAAACCCCATTGGAATTAAGAATTCTTGTGTAAAGTCAAGGAAAAAAGGCTCTAAACGAGCAGAGCGATCCTTAAACCGAGACCAATAAAAATGGAGTGAAAGAACAGTAACTTTTTTAAATACTTTATGATGCAGAGGTTAAGATTATGAGATCAACTGGAGCAAAAACCAAATAGGTGATACTTGTAGTGTGGTCTGAAGCAAGCTCCAGGCTTGGACACCGCATCATTCTGAGCCCCAAGTGTGAATGGCTCATTGAAAAGACTGAGATGGCACCTTTTGTGATTAAAGTGCAAGCGCTTACGCCATGGTTAGGTGTGAACAGACCAAGATTCTGGGAAGAGTATAGGGTGTAAGTACGCAAATAGCAAGTGGTTTTGTCTCAGACAGTTACTGCTCCCTTGCCTTCTGCTGGGTTCATAATCGCACGCTTTTTTCCAAATCTCTGTAAGAACTTGACCATCTCAATTCAGACCTACACCCGTTGGATCAAATCAGGCCAGCAATCCCCTCCCTGCATGACCTTAAGCCCAGATCTCTTCACTTCCTTCGCAGGAGTGCTCCTTGATCTTACAACCCTGCTCAACACAGACTTAAGACACGAACAATGTCCTTCGGCTGTTTTTACGAAACTGGCAATTGTCTTGGCCTGACTTCTCCTCCGTGGGTGAGGATGACTCAATAGGGGTAATTGACCCAGCCTGTATTTCAGGAAATGTACTTTAATCTGACTGCTGTATGTTTCATTATGGTAGTCTTGGGGTTTTCACCTAATGTATTTTTGAAGTGTCATCCACCCATTACTGTATTGGAGAGTCTGTCTTTGTCCTCAAGCATTGATAAGCACTGCAAGCTGGATTTAATTAGTTTTTTAAACTCCACGTGGGTTAAGAATAAATCCCAGGCATGAGTTAGGCTGAGAAAGCAAGTGCTACAACCAAGAGAACCACTAGTTCTAAAGATAGAGACTTAAAAGTGTGGGACTATGAACTGCCCTCAACACTCAATAAAAATTAGAAGAGGGTGATATACAACAAGAAAGACAACAGATGTCTTAGTACTGCCCTCACACAATTTGCAGTGTCATGCTTCATCATAGGACCGCATCTGACGTCCAGGTGCAGACCAACACACTGGACGGAGCGCAGTTTTTTTGAATATAAGAAGATTAGTGGTGATGGTACAGAAAATGTGAAAGATTAAACAGACATTCACAAAACATATAAAGAAAATATAACAATAGAGGGAGAAGAATGTCCTCCTCAAACGGGACCAAAAAAGTGCAGACATATACAAATAAAACTACCTAAGAGGAATACCATTGTTCTCCTTTATTCCTGAGTCCCCTTGGTAGGATTAAAAACTCAAAGGTTGGGATATTCATGGGAGGTAAAGAACCCGATCTCCCTGCTGCAGATACAAACATGTTTCTGCCAATTATTCACGCCCAAAAAGGTCGTTCTGGCTTTCGTCAGGGTGTTGGTCCCTCGTTGTCTGGTCTTACACCCCTATTTGGAGTATGTTACCTTATTTCATCAGGCCGAACAGTGCCTGGATATCATCTACTCTGGATTAATTTCCGAGAGGGAACAATTTTCTGTAAATAAAAGTAGAACATTCAGTCCTTGTTCTACACATTCGTTCCCAATATTTTTTTACAATTTCTTGTTCTTACCACCTCTAATTTACTATACCGATAAACATGCTATATTTTAAAGGTAAAAAGTAACCAGAAATAGAGTTTATCATGGGGTTATCTACATCACGTGTATACACACTAAACGCACCACACCTCAGTGGAATAAAAGGTAGAACTCTCCAAGACCAATTGTTTGTAAAAAAAAATCTGCCGCAAAAATATATATGTAGTGCCATATCAGTGCTCCCATTTCTCTAAGTCAATTATTGATAGAGCCTCTCACCCTAGAAACTAATCACCCCAAAACTAACAAGGGTTTACAAGTACTTCTCTAAACCCGGGACCTTTGTGGGACCGTAGTCTTGTAGTCTTGGTGCTTGCAACAGACTCTGGTACCCCAGGTATTGATTCAGGGAGCCTCCAGGGTGGGTCAGTGTTTTGAAGACTAGATGGACACTCAGTGACCTGCTCCTGGGCTGCTGCTGTGTTGGTGGACCCGGTGGTCAGGACATCGGTGAACCAAACTGTGCGGCCAGTGTTGTTCAGGGAAAAGTGTCTCCACTTCAAGGGAGATGCTGGCTGGTTGGCAAAGTGCTGTCAGCCCTCTGAGGCTTTTGGAGGATGCACAGCTGCAGGACTAGCCGGGTCTTTTATTGAGACAGGAGCAGGCAGACAGGGATTGTGTACTTATGCTCTTTTTTGTCCTTTTTTAGTGAGGAGAATTTGAGTTCCTAGTGTCAGGGGTCCACCTTAATACTCAATTTAGGAGTGATAAGGGAAGTGAATGGAAGTAGCCAACGGGCTACTTACCCTTGGGGTCACTACTACCCCGCCCCCCCCCCCATATGACCACTTCCTGTGGGGAGTGGGCATAACCCTGTTCTAGTGTTCTTAACTACACCAAAAGCAAGATGGTGGACTCGTTCTTTCATGGATCGCATCAGGTAGCTCACCTTAGGGGTGTGGCGTGTCATTAAAAAAAAAACGATGGATTTAACCCAGATCTGTGACTGGGGGTGAATGTTTGATTAATTCAGCATTCCGTCCATCATCTGTTCTTTTTGCATTTGTCGCCCTAAGTGGGAAGGGTATGCCCAGACTTGGCCCCGTGCCCGCTACGCCACCAGATTCAAGCTAGCCTGGCTTATGAGGGGGTGTTACCCCAAAACGGTCCTTGGATGCTTGTATCTGTTCTAGGGAACACCTGGCCTGGCAGTTCAGGCTGGACTGTTCCCATAGGGAACAGGGTCAAGACTGATTTGCATATGACTGGGTCTGAACTGGAATGGCGTGGAGTGGCGTGCAAAAAACCGATGGATTTAACCCAGATCTATGACTGGGGGTGAATGTTCGATCAATTCAGCATTCTGTCCATCATCTGTTCTTTTTGCATTAGGCTGGTGGTGCAGCATGCCTACTTAATAGCTAATTTCCAGCCTGTCCTGGTGCCAAATGGACCTCCGGGAAGGGGGTGGCATCTCCCAGGTCTGGGGGAAGCTGGGGTCACATTTCAAAGGCAACAGGGTCTTTAACCCCTTCGGTGCTCATGACGGAACGGTTCCGTCATGAGCCACGGTTGAGCTGTGCTCATGACGGAACCGTTCCGTCATGACCACGCCCGCGCAAGATTCCGTCAGCACAGCGGCGGAATCTGCGCAGCATGGAAGGGGTTAAAGCCCCTGGTCTTGATATGCTAAATCACTAGCCATCCTGCTGGAGGACGTGTGAACACCATGCCCTGGAGCAGGCATTGTTTCTGGCCTCAGAGAGCGTGGGCTCTCACGTGCAAGGGGTCAGAAACTAGTCTGTTTTGACAGGCTGGTCGATACCAGTCAGCCAGCACACTAGATAGTGTCAGGTTTTTCAGGGGGCACCTCTAAGGTGCTCTTTGGGTGCATGTCATAATACATCTAGTACAGGCAACAGATTTATTAAGCAAGGTGTTTGATACCAAACACCATAGGATTCAGTGAAGCCATCGTGTAGCTGGGGAATTTGTAATGACCAGTGCCCAGTACATATACTTAATGTGCCTTCCCTGTTCACTTGTACCATCTAGTAATTGAACGAGACAGCTTAGGGGCATTTCTGCTGATGCAGGTATGCACTTGCATGTGATGTAATGCACCCTGCCTTAGGGCTACAAAGCCTGCTGTTAGGGTGACTTGCAAATATTACAAGCAGTCACTTTGACATGGCACAAATTGAGTGTGCCATGTCGTGTTTTCCCTCATGGTTTGCACCATGACACGCAGCTTGCAATGGCAGGCTGCAACAGTTTGTATGGAGGTCCCTTAGGGTGGCGTAATACATGCTGTAGCCTTTAGAGAGCCTCTTTAGTACCCTCGCCCTAGGTACCAGGGGGGTACCTTTTACTACGGACGTACATGGGTGCTGAAGTGTGTGCCAACGAAACATTTGACCTTGTTTTTAGGGAAAGAGCACTGGAGCATGGGTAGTAGGGTCTCAGTGCACGTATGTTTATAAACATCAGTACCAGTGGCACAAAGTGGGGTGACCATGACAAAAAAGGGCACTTTCCTACACCCAGGCACTAGCAGTTGTGTCAGTTATGTGTAATATAGCGAAGTCTTGCACCTGCTAATTGTTACTTACCAGGGAGACCTGACTCTTGAGCGCTGCTTGTAAGTTTTCGCTAACTTGCTGGACTGTTTGAGCTTGTTACTGCACAATATGTTTTAAATAACGTTGGCCCTCGGAGACTTGCTTAATCATATCTTAAGTAGCTATGAGTTGCGTCATGACGTTGGACACAGGCTCCCACTTCTGACACCACTGTGACCCAATCAACAGTAACAATGTATATATTATGAATTAATTTCTTTTATTCTCCAATCTTGCCATATAACTAAATTGTTCTCTGGCAGGTCTTTCCGCATATGGTTCCTCGCCACTCCTTATTTCATTTTTATTTTTTATTTTATTTATAAAGATTTATATAGCGCGAACATGATCCCGAAGGAGATCAGAGCGCTTTACAATAAGGTGGAAGGAAGGACATAAATACTATAACGATAACCAGTAATAATAAGAAACGAGAATGATCACATAAATACAGGACAATTGAGTCACGGAGATTAATACAGTAAACAAGTATATGGCAGGCTGCGAAGGGGGGCACACTATGCTGTAGAAACGAGCAATATCAAATGATTGTAGAATAGTTGTAGGATCAATGACTTTGAGCAGGTGAACCTAGCTCAATTAAGGTAAGAATTTATTCATTAGGAATCTTTTGGCTTCCAGTTTGAAAGCAGTCGTTGAGGAGATTCTGCGTACTTCCGGTGGAAGAGAGTTCCATATCTTTGGGGCATCGCCGGAGAAGGCTCGGTGACAAGTTCTCTTTTTGCGAAGGATGAGTGGTTTCAAGAGGAAAGTGTTAGCGCTTCTTGAGGCTCTACCACCACAGGATAATTCAAGCTTTTGCGCTAGGTACCTGGGAGTTTTGAGGTGAAGGGTTTTGTGCACCAGAACGGCAATCTTTAACTGGATTAGAGCTTCGTAGGACAACAATTTAAGAGATTTTAGGACTGGGGATATGTGCTCATTTCTTTTGGTTCCTGTAACCAATCTAGCCGCCGCGTTCAGTGATGCCCTTAGTGGAGCCAGGGTGTATTTGGGAAGGCCACAGAAGGTAGCGCTGCCGTAGTCTAGCCTCGGCAAGACAAGCACTTGGACCACGTGCTTGAAATCAGTTTGTGGAAGGAATGGTTTGATGTTTCGAAGTGTCCTCATCAAGTGGTTAGCTCCCTTACACACATTGCTGATATGGTTTTTCATATTCAGGTGCTTGTCCAGGGTGATTCCGAAAGATTTGGCTGAGTCTATGATGAGAGGGGTGCAGTTGAAAGTAGTGAGGTGATTCAGCCAAAGGTCTGGCTTGGTGATGTGGTTTCGAGGAGAGATGATCAGGAATTCAGTTTTGGAGGTGTTGAGGAGGAGATGGTTCTCAGTTAACCAATTTTGAGTAGAAGTTAGGGTAGTGTTGAGTGAGATGATGTTATCCAGGGATGATATTTTCAAATAGAGTTGCGTATCGTCCGCATACATATGGAAGAGAATGTTTGTGGAATTTAGTGAATTAGATAATGGTTCCAAGAAAAGGTTGAAGAGGATAGGAGATAGGGTGGATCATTTGGGGACACCCATGAGTACTGGAGATGGCTGGGAGAGAGTGGTTTGCCTTGACTCTTTGTGATCTGTGGCGGAGGAAGGACGAGAAACATTGTAACAGCTGACCAGAGAAACCCATCCTATTCTTCAAGATGGCTAGGAGGTTCTCGTGGTTAATCGTGTCGATTGCGGAGGAAAGGTCAAGGAGGATCAGGAGGCAGGATTCATTTTGGTCAAGCATTTTTATTTTGTCATCCATAAGGTGAGTGAGAGCCGATTCAGTGCTGTGCCCCTTGCGAAAGCCGGATTGATGCTGGTCTAAGAGTTGGAAATTCTCTGTGAGCACAAAGTTGGGATTGTACACATTTTTCTAGGAGTTTGGCTAGGGTGAGGATGTTGGAGATAGGGTGGAATTTATTGAGGTCAGTTTTGTTGGCGTTAGGTTTTTTTAGTATCGGTGATACCTAAGCTGCTTTTAGGCAGTCCGGGATCGTGCCTTGTGTTAGAGAAGCATTAACAATCCTTGTCCAGGTGGGGATGAGTACATTCTTGATTTCTTTGAAGATGGCCACATCTCCTACTCTCGGTTTTGGTTTTTGGGCGCCGTCAGGAAGGGTAGCGGCCCTCAGAATAAAAGAGAAAGGAATACCACGTTAATGACTACCTCTTTAAATTCTCTGCTTTTGTCACCTTGTGCTGCTGTCACCTGTCACACAACACCCAGGAGAGTTTCCACGTGTCTTTCATATCATGCCCTTAACACTTTTCACCCCCTTCACAAGTGTGCCCAATCCGATGTGCATACTCTCTCTCCTCACAATTGTTTTCCTGGCCCGTTGCCGCCTCTGGTGCTCTTTACTCCCCTGCCCCCAACCCAGCAAAACAAAGAACCTTGGCAACAGCACTTGCCTGAAGCCTCGACCCTCCTTCTGGCCCGTGGAGTCTGGGACCGCAGCACCTCCCTCCTCACGGCAGCCGGTTTGACTCGTGTCATGGTCCAGCTCCTCTGGGTCCCCGGACTCCACCTGCTTCCTTTCTACCTCCATTGGTAGCTTGTCCCGCTCACCGGATGCTTCCTCTGAAGGCTTTGTCAACTCCTCCACATTGTCTGTTCCGTCCACGCCTGCTCCCTCTTAACTTCACTTTTGACACTCTCTGCCTCCTGCTGCTTGAGCCGCCTCACCGGTGATGTTATCCCCTTTTTACTACATTGCGCACCTCCTTCTCATTGGTTTCAAATGCGGCGGCCATGTTGGAGAGCCCGCTTCCGTCGTCACCCTTGTTACACACTCCAAGAAAAGATTCCTCTGACTATCCTTTATTATGCCCAAATTGGGACCTCAACCTTGTTCTCAAATTCCTTATGTGCTCCATATTTGAACCATTGCATAGTTAACCTTTAAGGCTCCTAACCTTGAAGGCTGTCTTTCTGATCACTGTTATGCCAGCCTGGTGTATTAGTTGTATGTCACCTCCATTTAAGTCTTTATTCCCCGACAAGCTGGTGCTGAGAATCAGGGCTGCCTTCCTGCCAATGGTAGTTACCCCCTTCCACCTTGAACAGTCCATTACCCTTTCAGCGTTCTATCCTCCTACAAATCCTATGGAGGAGGAAGAAAGGATTCACTGTCATGATCTCAAGAGGTGGTGAGCTTCTATGTGGACAGGACCCACGAGTTCAGGTGTGGGATATATTGGAAGAGTGAAGGGCAAAGCAGTGCATAGGTGGACCTTGTCAGGATGGATAATTTTGTGCATCAAGATCTACTTCACCATGGCACAGAAGAAGCCACCAGAAGGTGTGTACTCATTCCACCCAAGACAAGTCTGCCAAGGCAAAAGGCATGCCAGTTGCACGAATTTGCAAAGCGGCTACCTGGGCATCCCTCCACACCTCTGCAAAGCATTATTGTTTGAATTCTGAAGTGATTAGGGAAAGACACTTCGCTTGCCAGGTGCTTCAAGGTTTCTTGGTGTAACCGATCATGCACCCACCTCCTAGTGGGAGGACTGCTTCGGAATCTATTCAAATGGTGAGGAAAATGCAGGTAGAAGTATCCATCAGAAAAAAGTTACTTTATAGTATCCACCAGAAAGAACACTACTGAAGCTAAGTACATTTTTTGTTTGCTAAAGTGCATTTTTTGTCTGGCACCTTTGCCCCATTGACTGAGACTTGATTAGCAAACAATGTATTAATATGGTAGTCCTGTACCCGGTGTTAACAGAGAGCACCTCTTAGACGGACATTAGCCAATGGGATCAAGGCAATAGAAAATCGAATCTGTTGGTATTAAATGCTAAAAACACATTTGGGGTCGTCTTTCAGCCCCATAATGTCTATCTTTTTTGTGTATAACATTTGTATAGTTTTTTCCTTACCTATTAATAAATGTCCAGTTTTTTCTTTGAAGATCTGGTATGTGCTTGACATTGAGTGCACAGAGGCAGCAGAGTTTTCCACTCTTGTAATACACTTTTACAAACTTCTGTGCAATACCTGCACCAACGCTCTTCAAAAATCCATTTTAAATTGCTTAGAAGTATAATAGCATATTTAAAATACTCTGTGCATGTAAGTGAAGTTTGCATGCACAAAAGTTTAATCAGTAGCTGAAATTCACAGAATCAAGATCTGCACAATTTGTTGTTCACAGTTGGAACTTATGTTTGAGAAAATCTGACAGGTGGACAGATTTTTCAGTTGTCTTGTAGGAGATGCAAAAATGGGAATCGTCTTGATAGTGTCAAAACCGTTCTGAATAGTAGGCAAGTTTTTTTATGAGAGTAAAGTTCTAGATTAATGTTGGACAACCTTCTGAATGGGAGGCTCTTAGTAACCTCACATAGCATTCCACAACAGACCTCCCAATATGTTCAGATGCAGAATTTGTGGTATTCTGCCACTATGTCATAGCGCAAACGTGTTAATTGAGCTCAGCCTTTCACCTGGAAAAAGACCATTCAAGTTTGCGGATGTTGTGCATGTGCCTTTGATAAAGGTGTTGATGTGTATGTGATTTTAAATGTACTTTCCCTGTTATGTTTTTTCTGTGCACATAGCTGCTAACCAGTCCTGCGCTGTGATGTCCACGCACATTGTCGCGTGCCTTCTACTATACCGGCATAGGCAGGTAAAGTCCGGGTGCTAATCAAAAAGAAATGACTCATGTTCTTCCATCTGCAACCGATAAATTACCCTTTGTCCTATCAGCGCATTAGATGTGATTTGCTGCTAAAAGTTGATTTATAAACTTCAATACCAGCCAGATACTTTTAAACCAGTTAAATCCTCAGTAAATTGAAGAATACATATATAAAAGCATATTGACTAATATCAGAGTTGCATCTCCTGCTCTTAGCCATTCTGTTTTTTTAACAGTGTCTCGATTGCCAGTACCTGTGTTTAAGATGCAGGTCATAGTTTTGAATTCCAGTAGGCTGACTTCACTTTTTATCCATGTATGACATATTAAACAGTTATGATTGTGTTGGGTTATTATACCCATTGTTTAAACAATAGGAGCCCAATTCACAAAGCCGTTTCAGCAGTAAACCTACGTTTATGATTTTTTTTTAAAAAGGCCCCATTTTCGTCTGTTTGGTATACTAGCCCAATTTCATACAATTACACTGTAGTGGGATGGATGTAGGAAAGAGCCCCTTTTTTTGCATGGTTACCCCCCACTTTTTACCTGACATCTACTGCAACCCGACTTGATGTGCCCTGGGTCCCTGCCACTCAGGCTCCCAGTGCCTGTGTTCTTTCCAAAACTGTACCTTTGTACCCACAATTGGCACATCTCTGGCCACTGGTAAGCCCTTTGTAAAAGGTACCATGAGTATCAAGGGCACTGTGACCAGGGAAGTCTCCTAAGGGCTGCAGCACCTATTGAGCTACCCTTAGAGGACCTGTACCTTAACACCCACACACTGCCATTGCAGTCTGTGTGTTTTGGTGCAGAGAAAGTGAAAAGTCGACATGGCACACATTGTGCGCCATGCCTACAAACCACTGCGTGAGGCCTAGGTATGCCACCCCTCTAACAGGGTGCACTAGCCTCAGGTGAGAGTACAGTGGCATGAGCCCCGTACCTCTACATTGTCTAAGTCCATTCTTGGACATTGTAAGTGTAGTAAAGCCATATAGAGTATATGGTCTGGGAGTTGATCATTACGAACTCTACAGCTCCATAATGGCTTTAATAAAACCTGGGAAGTTTGATAGCAAACCTAAACCCACACTGGTGCCAGTGTGGGATTTAATGTAAAATGCACTCAGAGGGCATCTTAGAGATGCCCCCTGAAAAACAACCTGCCCTGGCGTGGTTCCTGAATAGCTTCTCACCATTTGCCACCACCAGACAGGTTTGTGGTGTCATGCCTCCTCCCCCAGGAATGGGAAGCTTCAAAGGCCAGCCACCTTTGTGAGCTGTCCCAGCCTTTTGCTGACCCAGCAACTGGTTCCCACTGGTTCTGCCCTCCACCTTGGGTGGGAAAAGCAAGCGAGGAGTAGAGGTGTGCCTACCTGTGCCAACCCACCCCTCAGGTGGGGGAGGCGAAGTGAAGAACACATCTCAGTCCCCACCATCTTGAAGATGAGGTGACCCAACCAATCAGGAAGAGGCTCATGCCCCCCCCACACTGCAGGGGGCAATAATAGGGGGTGTACCCACCCCAAGGGAGTACCCATTGGTACCGACCTGCACACCCCTTTTACTGCCCCTAATTCCAGCATTTAGGGGCAAGCCTGAACCCTTCCTCCTCAGATTCGAGGAAGAAAGGAGGACTGAAGAGCTGTGATGACCCAGGAAGAGGACACCTACTGCTTTGGCCCCAGCCCTACCAGCCTGTCCCGACTCCGGCCTGCCTACCTCAAAGAGACCGGTGTGTCCAGCAACCAGAAACCCCTCCGGAGCCTGGAGGGCCTGCTCTGCAACCATCTTACAAACTCTGTCTACCAGTGAGTAACAGATTTGCTCAACCAAAGACTTCTCAAGACCAGAACCTGGATCGAGGCGGTCCCGCGGTTCTGCACTCAGCCGCCACGGACCGAGTTCGAGTGGCCCAATACCCCGAGGAAGTCTCCTTGGTGAGCTTTACTTAGGAACTGCTGACCCCAGACCTTCCTCAAGCTTCAAGATGACACCTTCAGTCTCAACTGAAGGGCTCCCCTGACCACGACCGAATGCGGCAAGAAGACTCTGAGGAGCTCGACCTCAGCCGTAGGCGGTCAGAAGAATTAGACGCCAGGACACCCCTGCACCTGAAGCCACACAGCCATGGGTGGCCCCACCGATGGTGTCCATGCATCCCACAAGATCCCAGCTTACCTCTGTGTTCGCCTTCAGGAAGTCTCCCTGCCCAAGCCTGCAATCTCTTTTCCAAACCGAAGATCTCCATCGATATCAACTGGATCCCCGATGTTGCCTGGGCACTCTGCACCAGGCCACTGCTGTGCCGCTGGTGGTGCAGCTCCTTTGCTGATAGTTGGCCCTGGCAGTGCTGGTCTTAACCCCAGGAGCTCTGCTCCCACACCCGTGCGGCCTGCTCTTTAGCAGTCCCTAACCAAAGGGCTCCATTGACTAACATTGGCCCCTGCACCCAGCCGTCCTGTGTTGCTGGTGGTGCAACTCGAGTACCAACTTAGACCTTGGTTAACCCAGCCCCCAGAGTGTTCACCAAATGTCTTGCAGTAGTAGCTGCTCATCTCAGCAGACAACGTATAATTGTCTTCCCTTACCTGGACGACTGGCTTGTCAAAGTGGGCACTTACCAGAACTGTATTCTACACACTCAGACAACAGTGCAACTGTTTCACCAGTTAGGTTTTACAATAAATGCACAAAAGTCTCACCTGTGTCCGGCACATGTGCAATCTTCTCTGGAAGCTTCCCTCAACACTATTCATGCCACACTATTACAATTCCAACCCAACCAATCATTACCAGCTGGAGTCTTCATACAACTGCTGGGAATTATGGCATCCTGCATTGCAATCGTACCTCATGCAAGGCTTCACATGCATCCTCTGCAAGAATGTCTAGTGAGTCAGTGGAATCAGTCACAGGGACTATTAACCGATTTAGTGTTGGTGGACAGCCGCACTCATCGCTCTCTGCAGTGGTGGAACCCTCAAAACTTAGCAAAAGGGCGGCCTTTCATAGACCCGCTTCCACAGACTATACTGACAACAGACGCATCGTTAACCGGTTTGGGTGCCCGTCTTCAACATTACACAGTACAGGGACTCTGGTCCGACAATCACAAACGTCTCCACAGCAACTACCTGGAACTTCTAGCAGTGTTTCTAGCACTCAAAGCTTTTCTCACCCAACTTGTAGGTAAGACTTTCTTAGTTTGCACAAACAACATGACAGCAATGTACTACCTACAGAAACAGGGAGGGACTCTCTTCAACTGTCACACCTTGCACAAAGCATTCGGAATTGGGTGATTCACATCAAAATCTATCTCCTTGCAGAACACCTTCCAGGAGTAGACAATTGGATTACAGACCTGCTCAGCAGACACAGGCAGTAAGTACACGAGTAGGAACTTCACCCCCAAAAATTGTGTTTTCCACAGATAGATCTGTTTGCCACAGTACACAATGCAAGATGCCCAAGCTTTGCATCCAGGTTTCCACACCCAGCATCCAAGGGCAATGCTCTATGGATGAATTGCTCGGAGATATTTGCTTACGCTTTT
Source organism: Triturus cristatus (assembly GCF_964204655.1). Taxonomy (NCBI): domain Eukaryota; kingdom Metazoa; phylum Chordata; class Amphibia; order Caudata; family Salamandridae; genus Triturus; species Triturus cristatus. Next base: position 154,550,069 of record NC_140580.1, read on the forward strand.
CCTCCCACTAATTCCATTACTGGTTAGGAAGCTCAGACAAACGTCCCTCACACTGATCTTAGTTACCCCCCACACGGGCTTGTCAACCTTGGTACACCACCCGGTTCCACATCAAAAGCTACATCTCACACCCTGTCTCCTCACTCAGAGCCATGGAGAAGTCAGACATCCAAATCCCAGAGAACTCAACCTATTGATTTGGCTTCTGAAGTCATAGTTTGGTTATTTACAGCTGCCACCAGTCTGTATGAATATTCCCAAAGAGGCTAGAAGAACTACTACTAGAGCATGTTATGCAGCAAAATGGAAACAGGTTGTTGTCTATTGTAACAACAACAATATCAATCCACTTGATGCTTCTGTACAGAACATAATTTGTTATCTGTTGCATTTACATCAATGTGGACTAGCTTACACATCCATTTGTTTACATCTAACAGCTGTAGCTGCATACTTGCAAAATAGACCGCACTTATCTCTGTTCAAAGTACCAGTGATTAAAGCCTTCATGGAAGGATTGAAAAGGGTGTTACCACCAAGAATTCCATCTGCTCCAGAGTGGAACTTATACATAGTCCTTACAAGGCTAATGGGTCGACCTTTTGAACCAATGCACAAATGTCAGTTACAGTTCCTATCATGGAAAGTTGCTTTCCTCATAGCAGTAACCTCACTAAGGAGAGTTGGTAAACTTCAGGCATTAACTATACAAGAGCCTTTATTTCAACTTCACAAAGATAGAGTGGTTCTTCGCACCAATCCTAAATTTCTCCCTAAAGTAGTTTCTGCTTTTCGTATCAATCAATCAGTTGTTACCTGTGTTCTTTCCTCAACCTGATTCTGTAGCAGAATGAGCCCTACACACACTTGATGTTAGACATGCTATACTTGACTACATAGAAAGAACTAAAGATGTTAGGAAAACAAAGCAACTATTTGTTGCTTTTTCTCCACCTCACAAGGGAAATCCTAAATCTAAGTCCGGTATTGCGAGATGGATTGTAAAATGTATCCAAACATGTTAGGTTAAACCAAAGAGAACTTTGTAAGTGCCCCCTAGAGTGCAGTCTACTCGCAAAATAGGGGCTACTGTGGCCTTCTTGGGAAATATTCCCTTAGCTTACAGCAACATGGTCTACACCGCACACATTCACCTAACACTATTGTGTAGATGTATTAGCAAGACAACAGGCAAATGTAGGTCAATCAGTCCTTAAAACTCTACTTCAAACAACTGCAACTGCTGCAGGTTAGCCAACGATTTGGGAGTTTACTGCTATGTGGTCTATACAAAGCATGTGATCTACAGCTCACATGCCTCGAACAGATAATGTTACTTACCCAATAAGCATCTGTTCTTGGCATGTGGAGCTGTAGATTCACAGGCGCCCACCCACCTCCCCGGTCTCCTGTAGTTGTTGTAGTTCTTAATTTACATTCATATGCATGGACATCTCTATTCTACACATACTAACTCCATTCTCACCCTCTGCGGGAAAACAATCTAACAATGGAGTCAATGCCCATGCGCACCATCACCGAAAGGAGGAGTCACCTACCTTGTGACTGGAAAGACTTCTTCGAACAAAGACAACTTGAAAATATCCGGACCCAACACTAGATGGCAAGACTATGCAAAGCATGTGAATCTACACTCTACATGCCAAGAACAGATGCTTACTGGGTAAGTAACATTATCCTTCTCCCATAGTGACCCATGTTATGAGATTTTTAGCCTAAAATGTTGTAAGTGTTGAACTTTTTTGTATGGGGAAAACAGTAAGTATAAAGCCAAGTAAAGTCTTACTTAAACCGTGCATTCTCACAATTCACGGAAATTAAGACTTTTCTTGGCTTTACTATATCCCTAGGTGTGGTATCTAGGCATACCATCCCCAGTACTCAATGTAATCAGAAAGTTATCTAATAGTATCCTAAAAGTAATTACTGTGTAATCTAAACTGCTTTTTGAAACTATACCAACCTGTAATAACTGCAGATCCATTCCCAATTGCATTTCTATGTAAAGGTTTACAATTGAAAGTATATTTTACCTACCTGTGCCAAGTCCTGCTTGTTTCTAGAAATAAATACAAGTATACCTTTTTTATACTTACCCAATTGGTCTGGATTTTCTCTTTGAGTATGTGCAATCTCTCCTTGAGTGAGTGAATACAATAAATGCCTAACACACCCTGTGGATAAGCAGAACTGCTTGCCCACTGCACCATGAAGAGAGCTGTTAGTACTTACCTAATTTATCTTCTGCTATACCTCTGTGTACTCCCTGGACTCTGTGCACGCTATACCATACTTTGGTAAAGTATATGCAGAGCCAGCTTCCTACAACGGGGATGATTCAAATTGTTTGCCATGCAATTTGTGAGCGCCCACAAACCTCTGAGGTTGGGGACATTCACAAACCCCCATCTTGCACCCTGGGAATGGTTTGAGATGTGCTGCAGCAAAGAGTGGAGTAAATCCTTCTATGGTTGGACACCTCTGAACCTCGTGTTTTTTTCTGTTTTTGTTTTTTTTATGGAAATGGATGCGCAGTTGTACAGCAGGGGGGCCTTTTACTTCAGTGCCTATTTTTAACTAGGACACCTATCATCCTACGACTAACACAGCTTTCCGGGCCTTTTACTGCTAGTGTTTTACATTCAAAAAGCAAGAAATCTGCACCAGTTTTATTACTAATTTTAAGTGTGGAGATGTGCTGCTTCTTTGTAAATCGTGCCATTTGACTCTTCATTTGTGGCATTTATCCGATATGTGGCTCATCATAATGATAACTATTATAATATAACACGTTGGCTGCAATGTTGATTCCCCTTTCGTTTGCAGTTGATAGTTCAGATAGTCCTGAACTGTTGCAGAATGTGTTAACCAAGGAAAAGGCAGGATGGAATTTATTTCCTGGCAGGTCTCTTGAAAAGACAAGTGACAGCAATGAAAAACTTCCTCCATGCAAAAGCATTTTTTGTCTAAGGCGCATAGTTCTTGTTTCAGTTATATCTGATAGAACCATCTAGCCGCAGATTCCTTACCTTTGAATTTCCCAGGCATCAAACTAGATCAGGAAGATTTTTCTTCTAGCAATACCCCTGCTTGCTGGTAGGAGGTGTTGGTCGGGTCCGCGTGACTTTGTGGTGTCATCCGCGATGGAATTGATGTCCACGTCGCCTAAGTAGGCGCCCCCTCGGTGCGCTGACGTCCGTTCTTTTCTTTCCGCGCAAGTCAAGTATTGATCCGTGAAGAGAGCTGTCCTCTGTCACTTTTTGACAGGATTTATTTCTACTTTTGTCAACACATTTTGGTGTGTAGGTTCCATGACTAGAAATACTTCAGGGTTCAAGCCGTGCGGCACCTGTCACCGCACCACGCTGGTGATGGATCCGCATTTGGTTTGTCTCTGGTGTCTAGAGCGCGACCACGAAGTCTTTGACAGAGCGGTCCCTAAAGTGGCTTGCGGCCCTGTCATGGTCCCAGTCGAGAAGGCGGCTAGGCACCACTCCAGGAGTCCTAAATCCTCTTCGTACCACTCGACATTGTCGAGGCATTCAGGTACGAGGCACAAAAAACACAAGAAGTCTAAGTGTGCTTCTCGGTGTTTAAGGCCTTTTTCTGTAGAACCTGCGCTGGCTCCGGATTTCTCTGATTTCCCTGGAGCCAGAACGACCCCCACCCTACTTAGAGAATTTTATCAGGCCATACATCTCATTTTTGGGAGGCTTGCCCCACATCTGCGCCTTCCTGTCCCGATGTGTCAGAGAGGGCTTCACTTCATTGCGACCATTTCACCCCCCCTTCACCCCACCAAGGGTGCCAGCCACATTGGGATTTCTGACGACCTGGAGCCGTTACTGCATCAACCGATATTCTGAAGGAGCTACACCCTCCCCTTTGAGCCCACCCCTCTCTCCATGCCTCCATCCTAGGACTGGCTGATTGATGATCATCTAATTGTACGCCGCTAGGAAATCGTGACTCTCGTGGCCAAGGGAGCCATAGAGAGGTTTCTGGCGCCAGAAGTAGGCTGTGGTTGCTATTCCGCTACTTTCTGGTCCGTGAAAAGGACAAGGCCCTTCGTCCTATCCTTGACCTTCGAGCGCTCAACTACTTCCTCCGAAAGGACAAATTCAGAATGCTCATACAAGCTCAGGTCCTGTATGCCCTGGACCTGGGAGACTGGATGGTAGCATAGAATTTGCAGGATGCCTATTTCCACATTGCTGTGCTGCCTGCCCATAAGCGCTACCTGAAGTTTATGGTGGGCCACAAGCATTTTGAGTTTTCACACCCCTTTGGCCTTGCTAGCGCCCCTCAGCTGTTAACCAAGGTGATAGCGGTGGTCGCAACTCATCTGCGCAGACAAGAGTGTCAGTCTTCCCCTATCTTGATGACTGGCTTTTGAAGGCAGGCTTGCCCCAGGCTGTTGTCTCTCACTACCAGACTATGGCGAACTACCTGCATTCACTGCGGTTCATTGTCATCGTGCCGAAGTCAAACTTGACTCCCTCTCAGATGCTTCGTTTCATCGGAGCAGTTCTGGACACAGTCAGTTTTGGGCGTATCCACCTGAGCTGAGAGTCTAGGATATTCAGACTATGATATTGATATTTCAACCTCTATCCTGGATTTCATTGAGAATGGCTCCGAGGCTGCTGGGCCTCATGGCCTCATGGCCTCCTGCATTCTGCTAGTGACACATGTCAGATGGCATATGCAGGCTCTGCAGCGGGTCCTGAAGTTCCCATGGGCGCAGCATCAGAGTAATCTTTCAGACATGTTCAAGATCTCGAAGGGAACTGCACAAGACCTGCAGTGGTGGCTGACGAACCGCGATTGATTCAGAGGCAGACCTCTCTCCCTTCCCCAACCATATCTCACATTAGTGACAGATGTGTCGCTCCTGGGATGGGACGGGAGAGGTGGAGATCAGAGGACTCTGGTCTCTGGCGGAATCCGGACTCCATACCTACTTGCTGGATCTTCGTGCAATCCAACTGGCATTGAAAGCTTTTCACTCTCCATCAAAGGAAGGCCAGTGCAGGCGTTCACGGACAACACCACTGCCATGTGATACTGCAACAAACAGGGCGGGGTGGTGTTGTGGACTCTTTGTTAAGAGGCCTTACGTCTCTGGAAATGGCTGGAACAGCAGGCCATATCCCTGGTGGTTCAACACCCGACAGGTTCTCTGAGCTCCAAGGCGGACAAACTTAGCCGTTGATGCCTAGCGGATCACAAATGTTGTCTCCATCTGAAGGTGGAGAAAGGTCTCTTTCATCCGTGAGGAGAGCCTTGGTTAGATCGGTTTGCCTCCGCCCAGAACATGCAATGTCAGAAGTTTTGCACGCTGGAGTTTCCAAGGCAGCTCTTGCTCTGAGACTCTTCATCTTGAGTGGAGTTCAGGCCCCTGTACGCCTTTCCGCCCTCACCACTCCTGCCCAGAGTTGTCACGATCAGGAACGTCTGGGTCAAAGTTATCCTTGTGGCTTCGGATTGGGCATGGAGAGTTTGGTATGCAAAGCTCCTGCAAATGAGCATTAAGACATAGATCAGGCTGCCCCATTGGAAGGATTTTCTGTCGCAGCAGTAGGGGAGGGTTCTTCACCCGAACTTGTCAACTCTACGCCTTCTTGCGTGGAGATTAAGTGGCAGCAATTGACAGCTTTTTACCTTCCTCCCAAAGTGTGCAATGTTAGTCTGGCAGCCAGGCGTCCCTCCATGGAGGCCTGTATACGCCTGCCGGTGGAAGAAATTTGTGTTCTGTTGTACACAATAGACTATTGACCCTCTTTCAGCTTCCCTTTCTGAAGTTGTACTTTATATTTGACCCTTGCCCAGCAGTACTCTGCTCAGGGCACCCTGAAAGGGTATTTGTCTGCTTTGTATGCGTTCCTTAGGCTGCCAGACCAACCCTCCTTATTGTGAATAGATGCCTAAAAGGTCTTGTACATATGTTTCCATCTTCCCCCTTCATTATGCCTCAGTGGGACCTTAATTTGGTTCTCACCTTCCTCATGTGTGCTCCTTCCGAGCCCCTGAGCAATTGTCCCCTCTGGCTCCTCACCATTAAACAGCCAATTTAGTAGCCATCGCATCTGCCAGGAGGGTGAGTGAACTGCAGGCTCTGTTGTCATAGCCCCCTTCTTGACAATATTCCCTGACAAATTGGTGTACTTTCAGACACCTTCATACAAGGGTGACACTTTCGGAAGCATCACCCTTCCGAAAGTGGTGACACCTTTTCATGTGGGACAGTCAGTCACCTTGCCCACTTTTTCAGCATCCCTCTAAGGAAGAGGAGCAACTCCATCATCTGGATCCTAAAAGAGCATTGCTGTTCTACCTTGACTGCACTAAAGATTTCTGTGTGGACAACCAACTCTTCGTTGGGTATGTTGGTGTGACGAAAGGTCGGGCGGTGCAGAAATGGACCATCTCTCGATAGGTCATTCTCTGCATCAAGATCTGCTATGCTTTAGTGAAAAAGCAGCCTCCTGAAGACTTAAGACCTCTTTCCACCAGAGCTCAAGCTGCAACCACTGCTCTAGCACGTGGAGTTCCAGTCTTGGACATCTGCCAGGCAGCGATGTGGACGTCTCTGCAGACGTTCACCAAACATTACTGCCTGGACACTCATGTCCACAGGGATGGGCACTTCGCCCATTCTGTCCTGCAGGATTTTTAGTTTAGTGTCGGCAGCCCTCCACCAGGGATGGTATTGCTTTGCTATCTATTCAAAGTTAAGGAATCTGCGACTAGAGGTCTCTTTCAGATGGATAAGTTACTTACCTTTGGTAACGCCTTATCTGGTAGAGACATGATCTAGCTATAGATTCCTTACTGACCCACCCATCCTCCCCGCATTGGATCCAGTCTGATGCCTGGGAAATTCAAAGTTAAGGAATCTGTGGCTAGATCATGTCTCCTAACAGATAAGGCGTTATCGAAGGTAAGTAGCTTGTCAATTACTTCAGAATTAATCTCGTCAAGTTTGCCCCCAATTGATACTTGTTCCATCTTCCAAATAACCTGTCCCACATGCAAGGCCCACTCAGTAGTACGTAATCTTAAAATCCCTGGTAAACTGCACAGCAAAGAACTACTTCTAGACATCCCCACCTTCAAAAAAAGACCTGACCCTCAGAAAATCCCTCTTTGAATGCTCCAAGAGAATCTGCAACAGTCTTCGCTCAGCTCTTCGAAGTGTGCCTTTCCTAATTTTATATAATGTAAGGAGCTGAAGTCTGTACTCTTGAAATACCATCTCTTTATAGAAGCGTAATCCTTCACCACTAGTTAGGCCCAAATATGCTCTAAGGATCTTCTAATGCTTGAACTCGTACATTCCTTTCCTCTGAATTCCATAGTGTGCTCCTCTGAACTAGCCCTCCTTCTAATGCAGATTTGTCTTATCTTTTGCAAAAAGCACCCATTTCTCACATCATCTTAATTATGTATTACCCCTTCAAATTCTATATAATATTCTAATTTATACAATTCAGCTAGTAAAATCTATACCCTACCCTCCTACATCTCCACTCCGTAGCCTCCTCTCATCTCACTGTTGAACAACTGTTTATTTGATTCACATAATGATCCCTGCCGACCTTCCCCATCTCTTCCCCTCCCAGCCTCATGTATTGCCCTCCCAGCCTCATCCCTTCTCCTCCCAACCTCATCCCAGCACACAGATTCAGTACCTTATTGGTATTCTATTCTGACCAGTTTGATTCTCTTCACGATAGGCATGTCTCTCACCCTTGAGTTTTATGCCTGCATTTCTCATTTCCCCCCTCTCTTCTTCTATCTCCTTGTCAATAAAGCCACCAATTGACAGCCTTCTTAACCCTCCCACCTTTACTTTTTGTGAACTTTCTTAGAAAATAATTGAGCTTCTTGACCCACAATAAGCGGCTGCATGCGGCACGCTTCATCCTACTTGATCTCACGTGGTGTACCTCCAGAATCTTTGATCCTTCTTCATTCTTGTTGTCCCACAATTACATGTAAAGATGTATGTTGCATGGCATGTATGATAACCATGCAGTCATCAGTACTACTCTCTCTTTAACCAAAGGACACGGGTTTGCTTTGCGTACAGGCTTCTGTTTCCCTCTAGGACCTGGTAGAAAAACACATCATATACTAAACCTTACATCCTTCCAAGGAAAATCAAGTAGCTTGTTATCATAAAGTTGCATTATGTATCATAAAATGAAGACATAGATAAATGGTATTGTTAGTATTAAGATTCACAGCCCTTTTAAGGCATGTGGTTAATGCACAACTGTTTCTTCCAACAACAGCTTTCTCCCCTATCCATACTTTGTGTGTTCAGTTCCACGACTCCTATTAATTTGTTATTTTCCTCTTTGTGGATAAATAATACATTGTAATAGTGTGGTGAAAGAATGCAACATGGTTTGATGGTGACATCAAATGGGTGAATGGAATCGGTGCAGACTGTCTTGCATGTCATTGTCATTTTGGATAGATCTAAAATACTTTTGAGCCTGACATTGCTTTTGTATATGTTGTGAGGTGACAGCTTAATTTGGGGGTTGCTGCGCATGTATTTGTAAGTTAGATGATTGATAGTTTTAATTTATTTTAGTTTTTATAATGACGTAAGGTGTTTAAAGTGCAATCAGAATGCATGCGTAGAACAGTTTGCTTTAGTGGGAAGTTTTCGGGTTGCATAGTTAAGTATAGACCTAATGCTTTAAAGATGTGGCTTGATTTAAAAACATGAACTATAAATAACACTGATTATTCATAGGCCAGATGGGAATTCACTTTGTGGTATGCAACATGTACATCAATGTTGATGATTGATTGAAAGCAGACATTTTTGCGTGATTCGTTTGTGTCTTTCTTTGTGCAGGGAGTAGATTTGTCCACATTGGTGGAGGACTTCTTTTCCATGAAGGAGGAGGTTTTGGCCCGTGACTTTGATCTGGGATTTTCAGGAAATTCTGAAGATGTGGTCATGCATGCTATTCACTTGTTGGGGAACTCCGTGAATATTACCAACACCAGCCAGAACAATGAGTTCTTCATCTCCCCAAGCCTTACTATTCCAGCTGTCTTCGAACTCAATTTCTACAGCAACGGGGTCCTGCACGTGTTCCTCCTGGAAGCCATTATTGGTATGTTCGAGGATTGAACAGAGGAAGCTATTTTTAACACAATGCATACTAATGCTGTTCGATTTGAAGGTACAATTTGTGTTTGTACCCATGTACTTGCACTGTGGGTAGATTTTGGAACCCTGACTAGAACTGTGCACTGAGTGAGGGACTGAAATATTCCATTGCCTTCGTGTTGTAAATGCTGAATCCACATTTCTTTCCAGTGCCCCTGACCTGTATTGGTGCCACAGCCCCAATAGCCAGCAGAGATTAAGTGGAAGATTTTTTTACGGAGCTTGCAACACCTCCACAGTTAACTTAGATATTACATGTTTATCAAATTAGAAAAGACAGATAAGCAATGAACTGATATTCTGCGATATTTATTTGCCTTACAGAATGGTACTTCTGTCAAGTTGTACACATTAACCACATTCACAAAAACAGTAACAACATTCTCAGTAATTTATAGAATGCTATCTAGCTTCCTCTAATTCCTGGTTTGGTGTAAGACCTCAGAGCTCCCCTCTCGTTATGCGTAGAAGTTGGGTCATCTCCACAATTTATATTGTGAAGTGCAATTTACTGGCTAAAGGCCAGTGCCATTTATTGGCCCCTCTCCCTACTAGTTTGAACATTCATCATCTGGAGCCAAATAGTACACAGAAATTTGCTGTTAGTGATGCACATAATAAACTGGTATTTGACATCAGTGGAGGAATAATGAATGTACCCCTTGGTAGCAACACTCCTTCCTACTCATTATCCTTGAAGCCTAATTAGGTCTTCCACTTCTTCATGGAAGTTCAGGGTCTACCCAGGAAGCGCTTTCTCATGGTCTTCTTGTCAACCGTAAATTCACATCCATTTAGCTAGTGGTAAGAAAATGTGTCTTAAGTCATAAGACACAGTTTCGGGGTGTCTCTTTATGAGAAGCTGGGAGGAGATCCCAAGGCATTTTGAAATTGGACAAATTCAAGCCATTCATTAACAGCTTTAGGGGAGCCTAGATTCTTTTCACTTTTTCTCCATGTGAGCTGGATGACATTTTGTCTGGTTAGCTTTCTCCTCATATGCAATTCAGCATAGGCATACCTTTCCAGCATTCTACTAAGTGCCCAACTAGACTTTGCAGCCAATTACATATTTGAACATATAAGAACCAAAGAAAGTTGAGCACCAACTAGGAAAGCAAAGCCTCTGTGCTGTGAAATTGAAATATGAGTTCTTTAGCTTGGAACAAACTAGAGCATCTAGGCAAAGTGAGTCTTTCTGACAGTGCAGGCCATTAATGATGTATTTCAAGTACTACTGTGTTAATGTTTGAGATTAAAGCCTTATTTACAGTGTTGAGGTTCCTTATTTTTACCTTGGTTTAGCATGCCTCGAAACCATGCAACTTTGCAAGTGACAACACCACTGGGTTGAAATCTCTTTTGTTCCATAGCGTTTGGTGTTACAGTTAAACCTGGAATGGGCTTAACAGTATTTTGTCCTAATGACTGCAAATTACATGAGATAAACCTATTTGTGTCATTTGATTTAGAAGAAGCAGTGGGAAAATTCTGAAGTGATCCACTGAGTCCCGCAAGGGAAATAGGACTCCGAAGAAACAGCGTCTTGATGTCTATAGTCGCACACAAAGAAAGGGCCAAATGTACCAAGATTGCATTTGAAAGAAGCATTTGCAATGTGTGCTGCAAATCACTTCTGATTTTATGAACCAACCTATATACTAATAGGTCAATTTGCAAAATAAGGAATCACAGGGTTGCAGAACGATTTGCCAAATTAATATTCATTACTCAAGTCTCATTTAGGTATCTCCAGTTGGATACAGTGACAGGAATGGTAGCCTACAAGGGACAGCAGGCCATCATCCCTGTGTTTGCATTTCAAAATGGAAAACCTTTAAAAAAAAAAGACAACCAAAGAAAGCAGTTGGATTTTCTTAAAAGAATCTGGCTGTTTAAATAAATATCAGTTTTGAAAAACTTCAGTGAGAGTTGGCAGTGGTCCTGTGAAGCTGCCTCTCTAATTTCCAACGGGGAGGGTGTACAAGGAGGGCACCTCCCCTCCCTTGCAAATCAGTTATCACCGTAACTTGGAAGTCAGTAACTTATTAATGGTTTGCAACTGGCTTTGTGGCCACAAACCATTGATGCATACCTTATTGAGTCACAGTTTGGAAAGAAAGCAGAAGCACACCTTTCCCACAAGGAGCACTCAGCCTTTAGTTCCTTCAAAGTAATTTGTTTGCCACATTATCATATCAGCTCATTTTTGTACCATTCCGGTTTGTGAGGAATCCCCTTTTTCATGTTTTTCTTCATTATATAAAATAGTTACTTTTTGTTTTGCTTGTTTTCATTCATTTGGTCAGTCAGATTCTTTGTGCCTTACACAACTCATGGGCACTCACGCAATCCTCAGCAAGCAGCAAGCATTGAAGCGGTCAGTGGAAATGCATAATTCAGTTAACACTACGAGCTCACTGAAATGTTAGGGCCTTCTTTTTAGGATTTGACTTTGAATGGCTGGTGATGTTAAAGGTTGAAGGCTTACTCTTTAGTGCAAAATAGGTCCAGTTTAGGCCGCATTGATATCGCAATCAATAGATTGTCCAAGAAGGGGTATTCTTTTCATGAATATGAAAAGAAATTGACTTTTACTACTAAGCAAGCACCCGATTTAATTTTAACATGTACTTTGGCTCTTAGCTTACTTTACATCATCTAGTAAATATATTTAAAAACACATTTTTGCTCAGCAGGAGGGGAGTGCATGCAGAAACATCAGGCTTGCAATTACTCAAGAATTTAACCTAGTCTGATTTCATCATATATGAGGTCTGTTGCATGTTTGGGATCTCACAGGGGAGTTTAAGGTCTCTCCAAAATCTGGCCTGCCAGCCGGTCTTTGTAGAAGTGTGAGAAGTTGCAGTTTATTTTCCACAACATAGTGCTCAGGTCGGTTGATATTGAGCCGGCATTCAGCTGTTCAAACAATCTGGCTTAACCTATGTAGAGCACACAGCACCAGCAGATCGCGTCTGCAGAGTACCGCTGATGGAAATTCACAATGGCCTAAACGACCGTCACAGGAGCGCAGTGGGAGACAGCCTCATCTTTGAATCTTTAAGTAGTCTCTTCCGCAGGTACACCTCGGTTACATTTGCAGGAGGCTACCAGGAGTGATAGGCCACCACATGTAACACACAGGTCTCATGTCTTCTAGGTGCAAGGGCTCACAGTGGTGATTAGAAACTTCATGGGTGGCCTTCCGAGGGCCACAAGTAAACCTTGCATACGAGGTATTTCGTGGAGCGCACGATTTGTATCTCGTGCAGTTTTTCTTCACACAGGTGTGAGGACTGTCTTCAAGTTAAAAGGTGACAACTTGCTATGCAAGGGGGTGCAGTATTATCCAGTCCTAAGGATGGTTGGCATTTCAACATGTCCAGTGGATTTCAGTTGGTCCCAACCATTTTGAGAAAGAAAGCCAATCCTTTCAGAGTGCATTTCTTCATTCAGGTAGCCACCTCTCAAGGGCAACCATTTGTGGATGAAACTGGCACATTCCCTAATGTGTTGCAAGTAGATGGTTCCGATCCCAAGCAGAGAACTCAGGATGCAATGGTGGGTTAATAGCCCATCTTTTGTGTAAGGTGTAAGCCAGAAGTGCTAAACCTGCGGTCCATGAACCCCTGGAGTTTGCAGCTGTTTAGAAAATTAAATAAGATGAATAGAGCAGCACAGTTACAACAAACAGGAACTAGTATTAGCCATTGGTGGCCTCAACAGAAGCACAGTAATGTGCTGGCCAAAAGCATGCATTATGAGCAAAAAAGTCAAAGTAATATGCTAGAGTCTAGCATTTCACGTAGTCTTTTAGAACTAAAAGCAGATCTTAAAACTTCAATTTCCCATGGAAATCAATATTTTTCGTTTTGTATTTGTGAACTAATTGAAAGTTCATAATGTCTGTATTTTTTTGATTGTCTGGGTTGTGTACTTGTTTCTATATTTTGGTGAATTGGATTGAGGATAAATTGTAGAAATTACTCTGTCTTCCCCAGATTCTAGTTATGATTTGGCGTGGCGATGCAGTAATCAAAAGGTTTAGAGCCACTGGTGACAGCCACTGTGCAAGGATTTGGCCTGGCCAAATGGTTTCAGTACCTCAAACAATACCTTGATCTGCTGAAACCGGTCCTTTGTTTCATCCAGAGCATAAACAATCCTTGCCGGCAACATTATTGAATTAAAACTCAGACTGTGTGCTTGTCCTGCCAATGAATTTCTGAGTAAGGGGATTTAAAGGAGGAGCACGTGGAGATATGATGAAAAGGTGAGGCAGCAAACTGATGCGATCATTCTGCAACCTTAGGGCTAACATATAGTCTGTTGTCCATTTATGAGCTACTGCATGAGTTTGACAGAAGTACTAGTATGTGAGGTTCAGGCTGGGCACTTTCTTAGCAGGTAACACGTCCTAGTCCGTGCAGTGGTCTCTTGCACCCAAAAGCATACTGGCTCAGCAAGGTCCTTAAAATGTGGTGCTGGTGGTCACATGGAATTTGCACCAAAGCCTTTCAACCCTACACATTAATTGTTGTACACGCGATGTCTGTTGTTCCATTCTGGAAGGACTGCTTAAGAGAATAATTTACTTAATTGTGTTCCATGCTCTGCTGCAGCCTGCAGTCTTCATGCCGAAGAGAGTAAAAGCTACAATGATGGGTCTCGTAACGCCTCCCAAGGCATCAGCCAGGAAGGTCTCATACGCACTGCGGCTAGCCTATGCTACCTACTTTCTAATGAAAGCATCATCTCACTGGTGAGTTCAGTGGTTCATGGTTCTACAATTATATATTGTTTTCTTCGTATCTAAAATAGAAGTCAAAGTGCTAATATTTACAAAAAAAAAACAGTAGTCCAATTTGTTAGTAATTTTGTAGGTAGTTAAATCAGAGCAGTTAGTGGGGTAAATAGGATTTTTACACTACTCTTTAACGCTGCACATCAAGGTATTTTATCATAACTTCTCTAATGTCAGCAGATCTTGATCCTCTCCCCATTGAACGATCTATAGTTTTGACAAGAAACTGCAGACGAAGGGTTCAGTAGTCTAATTTGAGACTGCATGAGAAATACATTCTGTGACAGTACACAATCTGGCAACACCACTGCAGTTATCAGAAATGTAGACCTCCTTTTATTGGAGACTATTTGTTAGTCTTGTACTACATTCTTAATGAATGGTGGTTTATCTTCAGCTCTTTCCTAAATTCTTGCAAAGTATTTCAGATTGCAAGCATGTGTTTTAAGTCTACTTTCTGCTCCCGTACCCGATTCATTTATTTGATTTCCCTTAATTTATGTTGATTTTGCCAGTGTATAACACATTAACAAACTGAGACGTCTTAAAACTCAGTAGCTGATTTCTTTCTAGACTCGGTATCGCGTTTTTTGTTTTTTACATTTATTTGTAATAGTGACTAAGAATAACTATTGACACATGTACAATAAAAATATTGATCTGTATCTACAGAAACACCAGAACAGTAGTAATTTATCAGTGGGATGCAGCAAAAATAAAAGGGAACAAGCACTGGTAAATGCATTAGGTTTCGCCTATGTGACTAATAATAAGCAGTTATTTTTGTAAGTTGTAGCTTACTGAGTAGTTGTACAATATAAGTTACTGAAAGTCTTTTAAAGTGTTATGACTTGTTTATGTATAAAAAACATTTTATTGTGCTGTTACTAGTGGTTTAGTGCGGGTAAGTAATAGAAAAATTTCGAAAAATGAAAGAGGGTAATAATAGAATTAATTGATATGATACCAATATTATGTGTTTAGAGGAGTTCTGACTACTTTTTTGCCCTATGCCACTGCACCTGCTGTACAGTTAAAATCATTCCCCTAGTGCCTGCAAGATAACTGCACTTGTGACTGCCTATTCAGTAGTAAAATATAGCAATATTTGGTGTTTAGAGGGGTTCCTAGAGCTTTTGGCCCTGATGTCACTGCACCATTGAGATCATGACCCTAGTGGCTGCAAGGTAACTGCACGTGTGACTGCTTATTTAGTTGTTAAATATAACAATATTTGGTGTTTAGTGCAGTTATGATAACTTTTGGCCCTGTGCAACTGCACCTGCTGCACCATTTAAATCAAGTCCTTTTCAACTGCACGGTAAGTGCAATTGTGACTGGACTGCCTGTTTACTGTTAAAACATAGCAATATTAGGTGTTAGAGGAGTTCTGACAACTTTTTGTCCCAGGGCCACTGCACCTGCTCCACCATTCACATCATGAACCTAGTGCCTAAAAGATAACTTCACTTGAGACTCCCTGTTTAGTTGTAAAATATAGCAATAATGTGTGTTTTGTGGGGGTGCCCGGAGCTTTTGGGCCTGATGCTACTGCACCTGCTTCACCATTCAAATCATGACCCTGTTGCCTTCAAGTTAACTGCACTTGTGACTGCCTGTTTAGTTTTACATCTTAGCAATAATCTGTGTTTAGTGGGGTTCCTAGATCTTTTGGCCCTGGTGCCACTGCACCATTCAAATATAGTCTCTTTAAACTGCAACGTAACTGCAATTGTGACTGCCTATTTAGTAGTAAAGTATAGCAATATTATGTGTTTAGAGGAGTTCTGACAACGTTTGGGCCCGGTGCTACTGCACCTGCTGCACCATTCACATCATGACCCTGTTGTCTGCAAGGTAACTGCCCTTGTGGCTGCCTGTTTAATAGTAAAATATAGCATAGCTCTTGTATATTAACTTTATTTTTAACCTGTAATGTTTATTACAACATTTAGAATTTGATCATAATGATCAAAAATGATGTTGAAAAAAACCAATCCGATAATGTCTACAAAGTGCAAAAAAGGTACTAAGGCATAAACAGGAAATGCCACAAATGTACTAAGGCTAAAGCATCTGCTTACAGTTAAGGAATGAAAAGCAAGCATTCTAGCATACGGTTAGAAGCTTTTTGCCTTTTGCATGGGAAGAGATCTTAGCTTGACAATGAATGGGGCTTAAACAGTGTGAACAGCTTTAGTAGTATTGTAAATGTGTGCAGCAGGGGAAGGTAACAAAAAATGAATTCCAC
This sequence comes from Triturus cristatus, assembly GCF_964204655.1. NCBI lineage: Eukaryota > Metazoa > Chordata > Amphibia > Caudata > Salamandridae > Triturus > Triturus cristatus. Next base: position 154,566,347 of record NC_140580.1, read on the forward strand.
ACAAAAGCATATGAACACAGTAATTTGGCAATGGGAACTGATTTTAAGATATATTAAATGCAAGAGTTCACGCTGGCGAAACCTAAAAAGGAGCGAGAAAAAGAGAAAGGCACAAAAAAGTGAGAATAAAAACCTAGTTTTCTTTCAAATTCTTTTTTTTTTTTTTTTAAATTCCGCAATCTGGAAAATCTTTGACCTTTGCATAGTAGAATTTACATTGACAATTTATTTTTCACTATATAATCATTCCACAGCAGAAAATCAGGAAGGGAAGCTTTTGTTGGCAGTAGCAGTTTTTGAAGTAGGGAATTAAATTCAACATTCTCACTTATTTTTAACCGTAATGTTCATGTGGTTAAGTGGCAACCTTCTCTCCACAGTTTTTAATATTTGATTAGCTATAGCGCCCCAAAATGTTTGGAAGAGTGGGCATTAGTTAAAGATTTGGAGCCGTTCTGCCTAGATATTGCAACCTTCGCAACATCATATATTACAGTCCCTATGTATTCAAGATGGAAAAAGTAGAGCCTGACTGCAGAAATGAAATGTTCGACCAGTGTTTGCCCATGCTTCTGCTGTCCAAGGTAATTTCCAGCCTGACCACATTTATAGGGATTTTTCTTCCTCCGAAAAAAAACACCCCATGCTCTCGTCTGACTTTCCTGACTTCGCCTACCACTTATTTTCTACCTCTTAGCTGTGGGCCTTCATGCTAGGCAATCTGAAAATCTGCGTTGATGCCCCTACAAATTCATACAGCCAGAGCATCTTTGGAGAAATGAATGCTCGTGGCTTCGCAAAATTGGTTGAATTCCCTACTTACTCCAGAGGACAGCTGCCTTAATGAATATGAGACGTTATTTCGCATGCCATTACTTCGCATGCTTTTACTACGCGGTTATTACTTCGCAATAACCGTTACTACGCAAGTTTTTACTTTGCATACCATTACAATGAAAGTGTTATGGTATGTGAAGTAAAAACTTACCTAGTAATAATAATTGTATGCGGAATAACGTGTCATACTACACTTAACCCTAAAACTCTACACTACACATCACTAACACACAACACTACCCTTAACCTTAAAACACTAACCCCCCGACACTACACTAAACCCTAAAACACTACCCTAGACTTCACTAACCCACAACACTACCCTAAACCCTAAATCACTAAGCCCACAACACTACTCTAAACCCTAAAACACTAACCCCACGACACTACACTAAACCCTAAAACACAACCCTAGACTACACTAACCCACAACACTACCCTAAACCAATAACCCCCCGACACTACACTAAACCCTAAAACACTAACCTAGACTTCAATAACCCACAACACTACCCTAAAACACTAACCCAACGACACTTCACTAAACCATAATACACTACAGAAGTACACAACCCTGCACTACCCTACACAGCCCCTTCACAGCCCCACTTACCTCTTAACACACGTGGTTCATATCTTCTCCCCTTCATGCTTCCACCGGCTTCCTCCGTCAGACTCTCTTTGCAAATGTCCGTCGTGACTAGTACCCACCCCCTACGCATGCGTTGTACAATGCATGCGATGCAACAGCATGCCTACTAAAGGGACGCGTTGTTACATCGCATGCGTACTAACGCTTGCGTAGTAACGGTACGCGAAGAAATGTCCGTGTACTAGTGGATGTTTCCCGCCTTAATATGTTGTTCTCCACAATTCATGTTCTCCACCTTCAAAGAATCCAGAGCTTATTCTGGTCCGAGCACTTCTAATCAAATTCTTCCATAAATGTCAACTCTTCACAGATCCAGGGCACCCCACTAAATGTAGAAATTTGAGTAAACTGTAATCCGAAAACTTCACTTAATTCCTCCTGGATTCATGTGACCTACACTAGAAGCTTCCAGGAAATCCCACCACACCTAAAAACAATAGTTAAAACTGCACTTGATACATTGGCCTCTATTTCAACTCTTAAGCCAAGCCCTTTAAAGGTGAGCAATTGGTTCATGGAAAACCTCTGAAAATTAAAGTAGTAATTTACAACATTGGTAAAAAGATGGAAACATCCAACCTCCTGTCCCATTCCACCTCTATTACAGTACGTAAATCAGCTTGCGCTATAGCTTATAAGTAATTCTTCCAGGTTCACATCACTAAGGCTGATAAGTCAATCACAGTATTGGTCTGTATTAATCATGTATCCTTCATCAGTAAAATCAATTCTCTAGGATCAAGCATTTAGCCCACCAACCCAGGACCCAGGTGCCACACATGACAGCATCTTCATGTCCAACCCCTTTTTGTGTATTCACTCTAGTAACTGATGTTGATGCAAAAAATCTAATTGTCCTTCGCAATATTGTACATGTCATGGGATTTCTGTAATGCCACATTTGTTGCAATGCATCTCACCAGACTGTTACTACACATTACCAGGCCAATCAGCTACACCTCAACTGTTTGTCTCAAAAATGCCGCCGTCACTTGTATAGTTAAGAAACTTTCTGCATATCTGTTAATCATTTCAGTTTTAGACCCCTTTCAAGGCTACCCTGTGCACACAAAGGATATTTCCTCTGTCAACTGTCTCCACATCTAGAATCGAATGGATTTCTAAGTGACCGTAAGTCTGAAACCAGACAGTCCGGGAACTAATATAACTCTAATAAATATAATAGAATAACTAACTATTCAGCATCCAAAAGAGCCTTGATTTTATTAGACATCTTAGCCTAATTGACCAAGGGGTGATCTTCAACAGACGTAGGCAACAGTATTCAGTTTCACAATGCTCTCATAGATTACCTCCTTCCTACAATATTTACATGACTTTGCTTACCTACGCAATTTCCTAACACATGTATATGGATGATATACAGCTCCATCTTAATGAACTATATGACTTTGGAAACATTTCAAAGATGTACCAAATAGAATCAAAATCTGTATTAATCTCGGCGGTCAGTCGTAGACCGCAAGGTGTTGAGTCCCCGATATGTTGTCTAGAGGGTTTCAGTTGGGAGTCCTTTTTTCCAATTTGAACAGCCCATGGACGCCTGGGTAAATTTTTTTAATTGGTGTGGCTTGCGTCCCATTTCCTTCAACGCGAGTCAATCCGCCGTGTATGTAGCTCCACGGCTCACTGGAAAATTTGGTGATCAAGGACTCCCAACTGAAACCCTCTAGACAACATATCGGGGACTCAACGACTTGCGGTCTACGACTGACCGCCGAGATTAATACAGATTTTGATTCTATATGAAGCTTAGATCGGCTGATCTAGCGACATCATTGAGCTTTCTGGTCCTGAGAGAACCCCGGACTTGGAGGGGTTTGAAACGCCTCGACCTTGTTGTGGCCAATTTTGTGTACATAATATGAAAATAATTGAAAAATGTTGTGACTTTTTGAATTTATTCTTTTTTGGCCTGTAGTGTAATTGTATTTTTAATTGGGTATTGTTTTGAAAACTTTGAAAAATGGGTAGGGTGTTGGGCTGCCGGAAGGTGTGGGGAGTGGGAGTAGTGGATGACTGTGAAAGTATGTCCGAAAAGGTCGGATGGTATGGGTGTGGAAGTGAATTGACGGTGGGTGGAGGAATGCTCTAAAAGGAGATTTATTGTGGTGTGGTGAGATTAAAGGTTTTTAAAAAAAAAAAAAAGATTGTAATGGTATTGAATTATGTCCATAGGATTCATATATGTGATTATGATGATGAATACATTCTGATTAACTCATATGAAAACAGAGGTTCCGTGGTTAAATTGTTTCACTTCAATGTGCTGCCGTTGACATGTGAATTGTGTATCAGTACTGGCATTTTGTTGTTTATTGTTGAACTGGGGCTCTGCCTTACTGATTGGAGTCCAAACCCTTCCTTGTTTTTTGGTCTGTTTATTCTGGGCATGCCACTTACATTCCCAATACATTTGTCTGGCAGTTCCAGAGCCTAGAATTTGCAATGTAGACTTAAAGCCAATCAACACCATCTGCCCAATAAGGACTGATGGGTGCAGAACAGTATCTGTGGATAGCAGAGTTGTGCTAGGGCAGTTCTCAAATCGACTACCAGACAGGAAACATTGAGTTCCTATTCATATAGTCAGAGTAGGCTTTGGCCCATCCCTTGCTTATAATTGGATGGCTTGTTTAGCAATCTCAGTAGTCTGCTCTCGATTTGATGACTATCTTGTATTTGTCCCACCTAGGAGCATTTTGGTTTTGCAGTGTTCTGTTTCGATGAGTTGTATCCTTCCAACACATTCTTGAGCGAAAATTTTAAAAGATGTTATAAGCTCTCAATGAAGAGCATACGTGCTCTCTCCCCTACGTGGTCTGATTTCACTCTCAGGGTTTTTTTTTGTGTTTTTATTAATGTTGGAACTGCCCGGCAGCTGCAAAAGGCGATCAAGCTGCTTGCTTTCTTTTATTTGGATTAGGATTTCTTTTTTAAACATACCAATTTACCATTCTAACATGGCCGTCTATCAATTCAATGTAAGCTTTATTCAGTTCTTTGAATGAAAACCATAAAAGCAAAAGCAAGATACAAAAAAACCATAAAAGCAAAAGCGAGATACAAAAAAAAAAAACGCCAATATTAAAATATGCTAAGCATACTCAATACGAAAAAATACACACATAATTTAAAACATGAAGCATAAATTGCAATAAATACATCTTAAAAGGGTATATAGAAAAGAGTTTATATATAAATCCGGTCCAGTTTTTTAAAAAAACAGCCGTTACCAGACAGATTGGATGATTAATCACCGTTTATTCTCAGTCTAATAGCAGTTATCAGGAAACAGCCACATTAAAAACAATTTCTTCCAAAAGCATTTGTTGGTACAAAAGGGCCAATTTTTATTGAGAGAAATTCATTCTTTTTAACAACGGAATAATGTATGTTTTCCTTGGAACATCATAAAATTTACAAACCATCGGGGAATGCATGGTGTCCTGTGAAGGCAATTTGTCGTAGCCGCAAGATAAAGTGGATGGCCCCTGTATCCCCCGCTCCTCCCTTTAGGGGGAAGTGGGGCGGGGGGAGCGAGATCTAAGGCAAAATACATTTTCTTTTGCTGATTTAGATCAGTCCTAAGAATTCCCTCTAGAGAGCCAAACAGCTCACTCCTACCTAGGCTCTGAGAAATATCCTTAATATACTTGAGCCAGGGGATGCGGCTGATCAAGGGACATGCAGTCTTTTAAAATCTCCTTGTTCAGATTGGCCTCAGGCCTAGTCCAAATGTATAACCATAGAGAAAGGGAGTGAAATGCTGTAACGTCTGTTATGTAGCAGACGCCCAGTTCCTCAAGAATAGACAATGTGGGGGCGCTGCACGAGATGCACAAGACACGTCTCCGAAAGTAGTTTTCTACGGTCTGTAGTTTAGCCTGATTGACATACCCCCAGACTTCTCTCCCATAAACTGCCTTAGAAATGCATTTTGCCTAATACATCTGTCATAAGGCCTTGACATCTTCCTAGTCTTAAGGCTAAACTAAACACAGCAGCATTTACCCATGTAAATTCTTCCTTTTTCCTGCTCACAAGAGGGCGCCAACACAGTGACATGTCAAGAAACAAACCCATCTTTGAGAGGACACTAGACCCCAGGATAAACCTACATGACTTAGTCGTGCGAGGACTAACCACCACCACAATTTTTTTTTTTACACTAACCAATTAATCCAGATTCTCCATGAAGTTTGTGAAAGAATTCAGTAAGGACAGTAATCCCCTGGCAGTTTAAGCCTTAATGACCGCATTGTCCACATATAAGAGCACCAGTAGACACCAAGCATCCACATGTGGGCAATCTACTTTGGTGTCAATCAAGGCCTGCTCCGATGTGTTAATGTACAAGTTAAATAGAAACGGGGCCAGGATGCAGCCCTGTTGTGGCCCTCTTTTAATGCGAAAACTTCGTGAAATTCAAGGTCTTTTGAATAACGTACAGAGGCCATAGTGTTTATGTGCTGAGCTCTTAAAAAGAGGACAATGTTGAGATCCACCCCCATAAATGTCATAATCTGCAAAAGTTGTTCTCCGTTTACTCGGTCAAACGCCGAGGAAAGATCTATAAACCCCAAATTGATTGTACTAGGGAGGAAAATTGTATATTTACCGAAGACAAAGAGGTTCAAGCACTGATCCACTGTTGACCTCCTGGAACGAGATCCATACTTCACTAATGAAAGAATCTTTTTCCTTGGTCCACTTCCCTAATATATCCAGGAGCATTCGCCCTTCTACCTTCTAACTCACGACCGAATCAAGCAGCGAGATGGGCCTGTAACATTAAGGGTTGTTCCTGCCCCGCTTTTTGAAGACTGGGACAATGATAGAAGACGCCCATAACTGCGGAGGTCCCTCTCTTACCATCACATTGATAGGAGAGGTCATGACTGAGGCCCATACCTCAAAATCACAAGTATATGTGTCTGAGGGGATTTTCCGTTGGGTCCAGTGGCCTTACTCTGTTAGGACAGATATACCCTTCTTAACTTCCGCTAAGGATAAAACCAAGTTTGTCTTTCTATGTCGTCTAGCTTAAGCAGAGACACATTGCCCAGGACAACAACTAAAGTCTAGCTTCTTGTGGTAAGTTAGGGTTAGCTGTAGTAGATTGAGAGGGCATCGACTCGATCTAGGGGTGTTTACTAATTCCGCTGTCTTTGTGCCTTGAAAAGTGCCATGTGGACGAGCAGCTCCCTCTGCCCCTGGACCGAATAACTCCTGAGGCACCTCTGTCAGGGCAGGCCTGCATGTTAACGGATGAGAGTGGACTGGGTGTAATAGACGAAGTATTACCCTGTACAACCTACGACTTGACTGGCCTTTCGCCTGCCGCCATTTGACAAGACCTCTGGATGATACCGACAGGGAGGTGGGTCAGGGCAAGGGTGGGAATGCTTTCTCTCACGGATTGCACTAATTGTTCCAACTAAATTGCAGCCAACCGATCCCAAATCTGTTCCAACCTAGTGTCCAGGGCAGTGATCAAAGTGTCATTAAAAGAATCCAATAAAATTTCTGTCGTATTTTTTCCCTGGGCAGGCAGATCTTTCACCTTGGGTGACTGGATAGTATTAACCCTGGTGTGTTTCTATTTGCTACTCGCCTCCTGTCTCTTTCTTCTAACTCAATCACAACAAGTGTACGGTAGCTCCACAAAAAAGAAGAAAAGATAGAATGTTTCCCAAATTCTGGGGATACAAGTCCAAGTCCCAGAGTATGGATGTCCCCGAATTCCTGTCAGAAAATGAAGGAAGACCATTCTTATGGAAGATTAAGCCTCACACACACATGTCTTGCCTCATCCTCAGCAACCTCTCCTCACCGGGGTAGGATAATACCACCTGTGCGGACTCGACCTCCTGACAGACCCTGACAAGAGGTAGTTCTTGATCTAAAACTACTAGACAGAGACTGGATCCAGATTAAATAAAAATACCTGGAGGTTCCCCGGTCTAACACCTTTAATGGTGGGGACCTTGGGTATGTCAAAAAACCGAAATGAGACGATAAATTTAAGGACAGGGGCTCAAATTGTCACTTTTAAGCCAACCTGTTTCTGCCCTAAAGTGTAGCCTTAACAGGTCAGGGGCATTCTTCAGGTCTGTAGATCTCAAACTTTCTCCGAAGGGCTAATCGCTAGCACACAAACCAGGTGAGTCCTACCTGGTTGCTGAAGGAATATTAACCCTAGATTTTTCGGGGGTACCAGCATCGAGGTCTGGCAACGGAGCGATGCCCTTTATAGTCACACATACATGAAAAGGTCCATCGCGTGATTACAACCAAGCATGTCCGCTCCCAGTAGCTTTCTTTTCCAATGCTGCCCTTTTGTCTTTGTTAGGGACCACCAAAACTTCTGGTCCAGAGAAATGGTAGGAAGTACTGGGCATAGATGAAAAAAAAGCCACGGATGGGTGGGTCAGATAGGTGACCCTCTATCCAACAGACTCACTACTGTCCCCATATCTGAATCTGAGGAACCAGGCAGGTTCCAGAGGCACCAAGGAAATTGAAGAGGAGAGAGAGATGCAACATTTCAGCAACTCAATCTCCTTATCAGTTACACCCATTGCACGTGTCGAAAATGCATCCACGGTTTTATTGGAGTGGGGCTTGGAGGCAGGTACTGGTACTCTTTGTTTCCCAATAGGCGTATAGGCAGCAGCAAACTTGGTGTGACATAATAATATACCGGGGTTATGCTTAGGGCAACTAGATATATCAGTGTGTCAGTGGGTCCTGCATAGTCAAGCTGATCAATCGATTACTCCCCGTAGAGTGATGGTCCAAAGAGAAGAGGTTATGACCCCCCGAAGAGTCAAAGACAGAATATCTTTTCGAGTAACGTTAATTTAATAGCCTCGCTGCTTGTGACCCACTCACATTAAGTTAGCAATGTACTTTTATGCCACAACTAAACAAATCTTAAAAACTGTTGAGGTGTACCTCCGAGTGTTGGCGATGACTTGTGGCTTTTTCCAGGAGAGGATGGCCAAAGCTTTGAGGACCCTGATCCCACAGGGGAAGCAGTGAGACACCCAGGTTTGTAGCAACTGGAGTGAGCAGCTAGTAAAATCCTCAACATGCCAATGCCTCTCCTCCTCTAAGACAGCAGGTATTGTGGGACAAAGAGTTCCCAGTGAAGCTCACAATCCACCAGACGTCCCGTGGTACATGGTGGGCGCTTTTCAGCACGTGTTGGGGACTGGTCACAGCCCCGTCCTCCTCTCCGAAAGCAGGCAGCAGGAAGTGTAGGACAGAGTCCCCAGTGAGCTGCACAATTCGCCAAACGTTCCCATGGCCGTCTGTCATATGTGAACAGTAAATTACAAATAAATACTATTAGTTGAGACGCATTAATGTGCATGTTTCATAAATACATGTGTGCATCGGCGGCAATCTTGCAATTAGATTTCTTTCATACTAAACCTATTTCAAGATTGCCTGCCATGCATGTGCCTGTGTCTTGACTCAAGTGCCCACATGCCATTGGCAAAAAGCACAGCCTTTTGGAGCTGAGACCTATTATTTTACTTGCTTTTCTAATAATAATTTGACTTTGCTGTAAATTTGTATTTGTTTTATTTTTTTATTATATTAGGGTTAACTATTTACTCTGCACAGATGATAATGATTTGATACCTAGTTTACTTATTAATTGTTGCTTTAAAAGCAATCTCCTTGTTTACACAATATCTACTTAGCTGGACTAAAAGTTTGTTTCATATGCCTTAGTATTTTTGTGAGGTTTAGCTTACTGTTGCTAACGCTGCATTTTCAGTGTTTATTGGCAATTTAGGATTTTTCAGCAGGCATTTGTTAACTCAGATTTCTCGAGCATGTGAAAGAGTGCATCAGTTGTTCAAGAATATGTTTCGGATTGTTTAGGTTGATTTCTCTTTTTTTTTTGTTTTTAGCCCTGTCAGATGTTTTACCAGGTGTGCCATGAAGCTGTGGAAAGGTTTGTGAAGTACGGCATACTGCTAGTGGCGGAGGTAAGTCTCTGCTCACATTGCTGAGTCATATTTACGAGATCTCCAATGTACAATTCTAATTAATCTTTTTCTTCACCCTCTTACGACTACAATGTAGTCCTTTCACAGCGTTCTAACCTATGTATTTTCAAGCAGCGCTTGGTACCTTAATATTGCCATTTCACAGTGTTATGAATTTGTATGCCTGTTATCCTACTCAGTGGCCTCAATTTAGCAATCTTCAAAGAGTGAAAGAATAGTTTGGATGTACCAAGAATTGACTTTCACACAAATCTACACTTTGAATGATCAGCCCATTATAGAGGTTTTAGTCTGCCTACTCCCCCTCATCACAGCGAACTGTAGGAGATGTTGATGTGATGACATGAGTTCATAAGGGATCCATTCACCATTTTCGAATGGACTTAAGACTTCCTCCTCTTGTCTTCCAAGAATAAGGTGCCAGAACTTTTGATCTTTTATCAGGGTTGGAAAACCTGGTTGGTGCCATCATGTTAGCCTGCCTGGTGTGAAGGCTATAGCTTTTGCACCATTTAGGTCCTGTTATGTAATGTTCGTGCACGTTAGTTTATTGTTTTTGCTTTTAAAAATACTGCCTTGCTTTTAGAGCATGAAATGGAAAGTTGTTTCGCAGATCAGAATACATTGTTCTTCAGGCCCACCGTTCCAGGCGAGTACTTTTAAAGAACAAGTTAACCTGAATATCATAGCGAGATGTTGTTGTATATTATAAATGTCTATAACCTACCTACTGTAATATCTTTGTAACCAACCAATGCTGACTTCGATCTAACCAGTAGTAAAATATAACACAAGTCAGTTTGACCAGCCTGTATTGTTATGATTTGCAAAAGACATGATACCCATGAATTCCACATGGATATCCAACTGCTCAGCTGTTTCAATAAGAATTTTATGGGGAGATCAGATAAGTAGTATTCCAGTGTGTAAGAGAAATGGGGAGTTGGGAAATTGGAGGGGCTAAACATGAGAATGAGACCAATTGATTTTGAAATAAAGATCTGTATCGGTTCTCTTGATGGTGCCCACTTGAGTAAGTGTACCCAACGTTAATTTCCAGCGTGCCAGTTTGCGAACAGCATTCATTTTGCAAGTGAAATAGTTTTTTTCTATGAGGCACAATAGACCCATATCAATACATGTGCAACCTAGGCTCTCGCTCTGCTCAAATATTACTTGCGACTATCACAGGCTTCATTGTTCCTGAAATGTGACTACTATAACCAGTTCTTTATTCGCTTTTAAATTCTAAAAGCGTTCTACGTTGTAAGCAAGAGGACAATCACATTAAAGCTTTCCATTTAGGTTCAGTGCCATTTCCATCAATGCGACTGGTCTAAAATGGGGCCAGTTCCACGTCCTTTCCAAGCACCACCACTGTAGTAGTAGTAGTAGTAGTAGTTGTAGTAGTAACTAGCATTGTGTATGCATAAGTCTGACATGCACTGCTGGAATCCTCGCCCTTCTGGCATCCTGTTCGTGCAATGCACGCTCATTTTCGCTACTGAAAATGTTGCACATGCTAATCTACAGATATTTTAATGAATGGTGTTTTTTTTTTTATATTTGAATAGTACTCACCCACAGCTGGGAAATCTTCCCACCTGACGTTTCACTGCATCCAGCGTATTGGTCCTAATTTATAATGTCATTTTCCAATAGTGGCCTATTCTCAAATTTCCTGATGGTCCTGTGTGCATTATATTCAGTCACTTGCAATTTGTACCAGATTAATAGCAGTATTTTGTGATTCGGAGTGCATAAGCTGGTGGATTGTGTTCAGATATGAAGACTGTTTGGTGGTTTCATGCCCAGGACTCCAATTGTGTTTGTTCTGCCCAGGATGAGCAGGAAGATATGAGCCCCAGCCTTTCTGAGCCTTCATGGGAAAAGAAGATTCCCGATCCTCTCTCCTGGAGAAGTGATGAAGAGGACGAGGACAGCGATTTTGGTGAAGAGCAGAGGGACCGTTTCCTTAAGGTACTGGAGACTAGGGTTTGGGTGTTGACTGTGCACAATCGATGCAGCCACGTCTGCAGTGCACGGAACACAGACCATAATTGCTTTGCCATACTCCTTATTTCTTTGGTTGTATACAGTATAGGGTACAATCTATCTTAATTTCATGAATTACACATTTTCCCAAGGATGTGTTGGGATTGACAATTATCTGAACCTTTGCTAACCAACTTCTTAGCATTGTCATTTGCTGAACCTGGAGCAAAGTGCAGCAGGCTTAAAAGCATTACATCTAACTTCAGCATATTCACATCATAGTTTTTTGTTTGTCTAAGTAAGCGGCTGCAGTTGCCCGTAAGCTGCAGTTTGTATTTAACTTGCACAGTCATCAAGGCCTTGGTTTTGTTGGTTGACCAATGCTTGCATTTGATTTTTAATAGTTTTATTTTTTGGCGTTTTATTATGATATGTAGGTAACAGCTTTTACTTGTTGGTTTTTATAGTGATTTCCAAGCTTTTATCTCTTTTAATTTAGATAAGCCAGTCTGAGGAACACCAGCAGTTCATTGCCTTCCTGCAAAGGCTTCTCGGGCCAATGTTGGAGGCCTACAGCTCAGCAGCAGTCTTTATTCACAACATGAGTGGCGCCATCTTGGAGAAGGAGTATGTTCAGAAGTTGCACAAGTTTCTCCTCACTAGAACAGAAAGAAAAGTGTCCGTCTACGGTAAGTCGTGCAGTGCTAATTGAGAGGTTTAAAACATGACGGGCGAGATGTTGATGAAATTAAGACTAGCATATGTAGTTTGCATGTGCATGGTTTACGGCATCCCCTGGGAGGCTAGGAGAAACTCTGTCATTAGTGAATCCTTCGAAAAACCACATCTGGTCTTGATTCCCATGTTTCTGTATTCTGCATCAGGAGCAGGAAGTCCCATACTAAAGAACAGGGACCCTTCTAAGTAAAGGAGCTGCTAATATTCTGCAGCACTTCTACATGTCCTGAACAGCCTTTAGATTTCTATTGTAGAGTGCTATATGCTGTAATAAAGGGCAAAGCCCTTGTTTCCTGTTTAAAGTTCTTTGTTTACATTTATCTTGATTTGTTTAGACCATAATACAACTAGGCCAAGCCGTCCTTCAATCCTCAATCCCCATTTCCACTTCTCTTTACAAACAAAAGCATATGCTTCTTAACAGGAACGGATTACTCTGGTTTCCGCACCCCACCTGCCCACCTACTTAATTCGTCATCTTCTTCGTGAATTGGACAGAATTTCATTAATTTTAACACAGCCAGTTTTGAAATGGAAGACCATCGTTGCCCTTACATCATAGCATCCCTGGACCTAAACCTTTAAACAAAAGTGTGCAGAATTAGAAAGTTTATTTTGCCCTTTGTTGCCTAACTGCAACTAAATCAAACCGTGCATTTGTCAAAGTGAAGCAACATTGAACATTCAACAGTGTAGATAGTCCTTAGTGCAGTCTGTCACTGCTTTTAGAAAAGCATTGACCAAGTCAAAGTAAGTTTTATTGTTTGGTCAATTAAAACCTTAACAATTTAAAAGACATTAAAAATTCAATTAATGTTTGCTAATTGTTAGAACTTTACATTAATATGTAGCTCATAAAATATTATACACATTTGATTAAATTATTATTCCAGATTCTCGTCTATTAGCTCTGACAGAATTCCAACCCTTTCAACTAACTTGATTTATTTTTCAATTTTTTTGTTTTATTAGAAGTTTGAGTCACTGTACTTTGAAAGAGTCAAACGTTACCCCCTTCGGGGTGGCTTTTTTAAAATCAGTTTTCAGGGCCTGGTCAAAGACATTAAAGAATTTGATCAATTTGCAGTTCAATTGTGGGTCAGATGGATTTAGCCCCGAAATTATTGCAGCTCTGCTGGTCCTGATACCTCTGGCATTAAAAGATTTTCTGAGTAAAGTGACTTGTGCATTGTAGAGTTTATTGCATATACAGATTATATGGAAAAAATCCTCTTTATGGTTGCCGCAAAGTCGACATGATTTAGGCCCTGTGTGCTCTCAGGTAGGCTGATCCGCTGTCGATCGTAGCTTTCCAAGACGTATTGCCATTGTTTCTTCAGGTAGATTGAGAATGTCATATTCAAGTAAGGTGCTTGTGCAAGAGTCTTGTAGTTATTAATCACCATCCAAGCATGCGACCTTAGTCTGAAGATATTTTTTTTTTTTTTTTTTTTTTTTAAAAAACCTTTATTTGTGCATAGTAAAAGAACAAATACGGGCCTACAACCATCAGGCCGGCCACAATACGGTTGAGCACAGAGACAAACAATACATCCCCTGTGCGTCAAGGTCAAGATTAGCAACGATTCAGGATTCATACACTGGAGGGATCCTTGACACCGGGGGAAGGAGAAGTGAAGGTTAATTTTAAGGTTTTCAAAAAAAAAAAAAAAATTTTTTAACAAGGAGATTCGAGTCCGCAAGCCGGTTTCATACACTGGAGGGCAGCAGCATCATTAAAACAGCCATAGAAAATCTCATACAGTAAGGCGATGCAGTTAGATAACAGGATCATCACAGTAGTAAATACGCACCCCCTAAAAGCCGCCCCCACTCAATCCACCCCACACCCGGACCCCGAATCGAAACAAGTATAGCGCAGAGACATGAAAGAAAGAGGCCCATAGAACTAAAAAGAAACAGTAAATTACCCCCCCACCCTACACCAATGCGGAGGCTATGGCCTACCCCCCCCCCAGCATAGTGCCTGTCGCCCAATGAACCCGAAATATAGACAAGAGAGAAAGTAGGAATAGAGTAAAGAAACTAAGAGAAGAAAGAAGAAAGGAGGTGGGGAGGAGCCCACGTATCCTCGGAGCGCCCGACACCACCGGCCAACCAATCCTCCACACACCGAAATCCCACTACACCCAAAGGCGGTCGTGTGAAGATAGCATGTAACACCAAGGCAAAGAAGGCAGACAGATCGCGACGAGTGCGCACAACATATGTAGACAATTCCAGTCCCAGTCCAGCCCGGCCATGGAGCCATGATGATAGAGAGTAATCTAGCCCTGGCCCGATCGCGGGCGTACGATTAGACCCGCCCCCTCGTGAATGCCCCGCATCCCGAACAGACAAAGACAATATGGCCACTTGGGAGAAGATGGAGAAGTAGAGTCACAAAATGGCCGCCGATCATCTATGGAGGTCCCCTTGCACACCATATAAAATCCAGACCTGGCTTGTAAAGTACATGAGTTCCACATAAAAGGAGCCGTAGGCCACCGTGAACGGTTCCTCGAGGTCGCCAGGTGTAGTTCAGCTGGAAACTCCTGCGGGCACGGTGAGGCAGGCAACAACAAAGCAGGCAGCAATGACCGGGGAAACAAAGTGTCTGCCATTGAGCAGGAGAGCGATTGATCCTGAGCGCCGGGAAAGCCAAATGAAGACACCAGTGTAGCACCGTTATACCCAGTCGTTGCTTCCCCGCAGGAGGACCACAGCACTGGCAGACTCACGTCTTGTTGATCACAAACGGGGCGCTCACGGCCCGCAGCAGACAGTGTAGAGTCGAACCGCTCACTCAGCGTTTGCAAGCCGACACACAATTGCAGACGAAAGTCCCGCAGGGCAGCCAGAACGGAGCCGTATGTCAGCGGAAGCTGCGTCCCCACAACGGCAGCAATCCGGGACGGCACTGGGGAACTGGAGTCTGGTAGAGGGAGGGCGAAGCGGGCAGCGGGCGAGACCGGAGCATCACCCCCCAGCAGCGAGCAGGCAATCAGCGCCATGTTTTACCGTTGAACGGTACCGTGGCCAGGGGGGGGATCGTGACAAGGAGGCAATTCCCAACAGGTCTGCGCCGCAACAGGTGAAAGCCAGCAGGCGCTTCCCCTCCCTCGGGCTCTCTTTGCAGCCGACTAGACCATAGAAGAAGGGGGTCTGCAGCCTTCCACAGCGTGGTCCACAGAGCGGGGTAGGAGACCCGCCACACCGGGGCTTACCCTCTAGCTCCAGCCCGTCAGGTGCAGGGTACAGGAGGTGTCCGGGCGTCTCTCTCCCGGCTCTTCTGGCGACCGTACGTGGCGTGAGGCGGGATCGGGACCTCGGGCTCAGATTTGCACCAGCGGGTCCGGTGACTGCAACGCTTCCAGAGGGCCGGCCGAGGCCACAGTAGAGCAAGGGTCCAGGGCGGAGAACAAAGGCACCAAGAACTCCGGCATCCGGGCGGGCTAAGACTTCGGGAAAGCGACGGCGCAGTCAGCGCGTCGTCGCACGCGTTGCACCTCGAAAATCGGCAAGGATAGGAATCAGGATGATAGTCCGAGGCCAAGGGCCGACGGAGCCGGGCGCTCAAGCGACTGCTCCGGTCGCCATCTTGGCTCCTCCCTCCCGTCTGAAGATATTTTTGTCGAACATTGATGAATGGATTTTTGCTGCTTTGTTTATTGCTTGTTTGAAGGACTGTTATGTCAAGTTTTTATTCCATAACTTGGTCGTGCAAGTTGTTATCAAAGATATGTACAGATATTGATGGTATGGTGAATTTCTGTGCTCGTCTACTTCAGACCAAAGGGCTTTGTTAATTGGTTGAGGTAGCCGCGTTCAGTTTCAGCCGATACCATTGCTTTATTGTGGTATACATTCTCCCTATAGTTTCGTTTAAGAGACCAAATTCATGACGTACCTGGGTGGGTGAGGCTGACCGATGTATTTGGAAAACATTTTTATAAGTAGAGACTAGTAGTCTGTTTAAGAGGTCTGAGTCTTTGCCATGGAGAGCAGTACTGGCATACGTTAGCGTTGGCAGGATTTTGGCCGACATCACCGCTAGCAGAGGTTTATATGATGGACCATTCAATTTTTTTGCCAGTTGTCTGGATTCAAATGTAAGTTCACTGGTACTCTGTGTCATGTATGCATTTTGCTCTAGATGATTTAGTATATTGTCTATATAGAACCCCAGCTTTTTGTAGCTTTTTACTTCCTCTAACTGGTTGCCATTGAGCCAGATGTTCTGTTTGCTTCGCCAGTGATTGCTAATCGACATTGTTTTAGTTTTTGATGTGTTTATTTCTAATTTATTAGTTGAGATATAATCTGACATTTCATTTAAAGCTCTTTGAAGACTGATCTTAGTTAAAATTATTAACGCCACATTGTCGGCGTACAAGAGATGTGTAAGCAATAGTTTGACAATTTGCGGAGGATGGGAATTAATACAATCTAGCCTTTGTGCAAGATCGGACATAAACAAATTGAAAAGGTGTGGGCCAATACGCAACTTTGTTTAAGGCCTTTAGTTGTAGTCAGCTTTCTGGATAGTCTAGCGCCGTCTCCTATCTTAATTCTTATCCATGTATTAGAATAGAATTGCAGTTTTCCTTGTAGCAACCTCTCCGGGATATTCCAGGCTCGCAGTTTTTTCCATAGGAGGTGATGGTCTACACTATCAAACGCTGCCTTTAGGTCTATAAAACATATGTGAAGTTGTTGTTTCCTCTGCTTGCATTTGTTTGCTATTAGTGATAGAGCTAAGATGTTTGTGATCGTCCCTATGCCTTGCCTGAAACCTGTTTGGTTGACTGGAATCAGATTGAGATTGTTTGACCATTCCTTCAGGTCTTCCAAAATCAGTGAGGCATGATATTTGGCTTCAACATCTAAAAGGGCGATTAGCCTGTAGTTCGATTGATTTTGTTCTATTTCCTCCTTTAAAGATCGGTGTCACTATCGGGCCTTGCCAGTTAGGTGGAATACAATTTAGCAACAGTATTTCTTTAAATAACATGAATAAATGCTTGCTCCCGAAGGATGGATATTTCTTGAGGAATCCCATTAGGTCCTGGAGCACCGTCTCCTCTGCCTTTCTGTATTATGCGTATTATTCCATCAGCTGACATGGAGGACCGGTCTGTCTTTGCTTTGAGGGAACTGGTGCCATTATTGCCCAGCGGTTTAGTGTTTTCCTCCATTGGGTTGGCACCAGAATCCTTCTTTGCTATTAAGTTGCTCGTACTAGTCTCACCTGGATTGATTGTATCACTAACCCCTTGTGTGATGTTCTCCAATATATTTTTTACCTCCAGTAATTCCTGATTGTTCAATGTTGGCTTGTCGAGAATTATGATTTCTGTAAACTTTATAGTTAACAATTTAGCCCACTCGTGTTCTTGTATATTTGACGATGGCATGTTCACCGACCTGTGCAATTTTTTTATTATTTCCCAGAATGTATTCAAGTTAGTTTTCTTTGCACTACGGAGTAATTCAGCCCAAAATTTATCATTTTTGATTCTCTTTTCTTCCCATACATTTTTTTATGAGTTTTCCTCAGCTGACGTACATTGTCCCAGGCTGCTTGGTCTAGGAATGTTATTTTTAAGCCTTCTGATGTAGTTTTGAGTTAGCATTTAAAGGCTCTGACCCCTTCCGTTAATTTTTGTTTAATTTCATTTTTGTTGTTGTTGTTGTTTAGTCTGGTTTTGTTTCCTGGGCATTAATGTTGTAAGATCTGAAGTGAATTTTACCCATGCTTGAATTTTATTTGGGGCCTCGAATTCACTATCCATTATCAGCCTCTTTAATTTAGTTTGAAGTGTTTCTATTGTTTCATTTGACCATTTTAGACGCTTTAGGTCAGTTGCGTAAATGCTTCCTTCTATTGTAGGATTCGCCTGATGTTTGGCTAGTTTTAAGCTGAAATGTATATGTTGATAAGAATGATCACTCCTGGTTGTGTACTCTATGGAAAAATGAGAGAGTAATGGCATCAATGCTAATGAGATGGCTGTATAATCCAGCCTGGATTGTGTCTTTCCTCCATGGAAAAGCAGTGAGCTTTACTAATGAAGAAAATTAAAAGGAAACATATGTACAGTATTAGAATCCTAGTAAGGGATCAGTCCAGGAAGAGCAAATGCAGGTTTACAGCCTGAATTTACATGATATATATAATTTCCCAAAACACACAGATCTCACTCATTTTCGTTCAGTTCTTTTGATTTAACCACTTTTACAAAGAATGCTGCTTGTAGAATACAGTAATACTGGTTCTTGTTCACCCTCGCCTAATAACAGATCAGAAACGAAGGCATGCTGGGTAGTGTGGGCATACATTATGCGAGGTATAGTGGGGCCGTTATTGGTAGTAACAGTCCCCTTGCAATACCGTGTTAAAGGTCTCATGATATGTTCTGTTTATTTTTGCAGCTGAGAGTGCGACCCATTGTCTGGTGAAGAATAGCGTGAAAACCTTCAAGGATCTTGGTGTAAGTCTCTTTCGTTTTTCCTAGGGTTCAGTGTGCTGGCAGCCATCTGAGTCATTTTTGTTCGAGGGGTTAATACTTTGATACTATTGCAGCAGAATGAATAATGCTCTTTTTTCCATCTGGGTGAAATTAAAACGTTTTTTCTATATAATTAATCTGAGATGCTGCCCAGGTGATCATATTTTAATTTGTGAAGGATGGTATAGTGCGTACTGTTTGAATTTGTTACTGCAGCCATAGGTGTCTGTTCTCTGTGCTATGGCTCCCTCTTATGGATTTCTCGGTAAGTACATGCACTGAATATTGCTTGCGGAAGAGTTCGATTGACCGTGCACGTAAGAATCTCCGCTGAGTAACACTAGATGCTTAGAAAAATTATCTGCAGACATTTCTACTTAGACCCGCAGAGTTTGTGACCTGTTTCTAATGCGTTCGTTTTTAAAGGACTGTGCAGGAAAGAATGTTTTCACTCTGAAAACGATTTCACGGCAAAAAAAAAGAAAACCAAAACTTGTTTAAATGGGCATCTGTTTATCTGACAGCTTCTTTTAGAGGTTGGTGGAAAGTCCTAAAACTCCAAATTTCCTTTGCGTCCACCTATGATTTTTTTCCCGGAATTGGAGCAGAGGGGGGCCTCGAATGTCTGTAACGCGCCCTTATGACAGGTTTGCTACTCTGATTAATACCCCATGTTCTTCAGGCAGTGACTGGTGACTCCTCCAAGGTCATGCAGCAAGCCCTTTTGTCTGACAGCTAGTCAGAAGTTCAGCTCAAGTGAGCAATATGGCGATGCCGGCGGTGCTTATCTGTGAAAGGGTGCTTGTAAATCCTTCCCCTACTTTGAGTAGCGTGGCACAAGAATGGGTTGTGTAGTCAAGGGACATTCTGCATCCTCTCCCTTGTCTCTTTTACAATCAGAGGTAATTTCTATTTTAGGCTCCGAGTACTCCACCGCTGACGACATGCATTACTAGGCAACTTTTGCAAGGTTTGCTGGTCTGCGGCACAGTGTCCGAGTTTTTTGGGCGATAGTAATGCAGTCCTTCGTCCAGACTTTGCTCAAGGAAGAGGGAATCAGGTGCCCAGGAGAAGGTGGGGGACTGCAAAATTAGGATTTGGATCTATGAAAGTTCCTTGCAAAACTCAATGATGTGTGAATACAATGTGCTTTAGACTTTGGAGAGTATTTACTCATGGACTATTAAGGACATTAAGGGGTAGCAGTTGTTATCCCTCTCTTGCCCTTGCTAGCCCTGGTCTAAGGGATCCAAGTCACAGCTAAACTAGGGTGACCGCCTCGCCCCATGTTATTACAGTCACTGCCTCCAGTTTCACCAGCAAATCATTGATTTCATGTGTGTTAGTCTGTAGATAGTTAAACCGAAGCGAAGCTAGACTACAACACCCATAATGCCTTAGGTCACCATTTAAAAATCCAGGACTAGGAACACTGTTCATCATGACCTTGGGAGAGGTGGCCACCCCAATAAATCCATGAAACACAACATCCTCTACATTTTTTTGCAACCCATTAGATGGAACAATAAACTAAGGTCTAAATCTCTTGTGACCACAATGTTATCTGGTCAGGGAGTGCGCACTGCTGAAAAAGATATAGTAAATGAATGCTTAATGCTCTATGGTTCAGGATGTTTGTGGGCACCATACTGTCCAGGGCTTCAGCTGGTAACGAGCACTGTCTACTGGCTTCAGAGTGCCTCCAGCTGAGTAGCCACATTTATTTATTTTGAAAGGGAGAGTACCTGCACTACTTAGCACTGCTACAATCCATTTCACAAAAGTGTACCAGCACTTCTGAGGAGCAAACAGGTACTCTGAATAATGAGTACTTGCACTTCTATATTTCCATTTAAAGCACTTCCCAGTGATGGGTAGAAGAATGGAGCGGTTTTTCTGAGTGCCAGCATCATACACATAACAAGCATTTGCAATGCAATAGGTCTCGCAACTGCGAGTTTTGAAGCTATTTGTATTGCAAATGGTATTGTAAATGAAATGCCTTTAATTTATGTTGTAAAAAACCAAAACATAAATAAAAGGTAATGTCATTTACAATGCCAATAGTTTAAACTTGCGTAAATGCGAGACCTATTGCATTGCAAATGCTTGTTTCAGGAGGATTCCTTCTCGCAGGCCCCTTAGAAGAGGCAGCCTGTCAAGCTCTGGGTACTGCGCAAGTCACGTGAGCACTGGAGACAACTGTGCTGGGAGGAAGAGCGTTTCCAATGTGTTTGAGCACACATACCCGAGGAGCCCACTGTAGTGTGGAGTCTTGTGACCACGAGAAGGCAGCTCACAAAAACAAGTCATAAACTGTAATGCGACTCTGGAACGAAAGACTAGTGTCTGTAGAGTTTTCTCTTGTGCCACTCTGCAGAAGTTGTTGCTGCCGTCTTCCATCGTCGCCTCAGCAGAACCCGTCTGTGAATTAAAAAAAAAAAAAAATCAAGTGCTATGAAGCGGCCAATGCTTCACCGTTGGGAGGGTGTGCGAATAAAACGTGCGTGTGGGAGGGGGACAACAAACTGGCACAGGGAAGAAACATAACAGGATTTGGGTGAGTGGGGACAAAGTAAACAAAAACAGCATTGGCATAGCCAATAGGTCTAGCCTTTGGGACCTTATAAGTGTTTAGTTATCCAGCACAATATCCTTGGTGCAACAAAATCAACTGTTGCATGGCTAAACACTTAAAAGGTCCCAAAGGTGAGACCTATTGGCTATGCCAATGCTTGTTGATAAAACCATTTGTACATGCATGTTCATTTTACATGTAGACATGCCTCGTCAGGGTTAGTGATCACTATATAAATGCAATTACAATCACCATGGTTTACAAGTACTAAAACGTAGCTAATACTATCTCACCCTGAAAACAGCCGGCCATATACTGCTCTTTGAAGGAGTAAATCCATTTAAAGGGGTTCATTGGAAGGAAATACCCCCACATGTGAATGTGTAAGGGTTTCTCCATTACGATGCAATTTTTTCCATGGAGAAACACTAAATAAATGCTCTAACGAACATGGGTAAAGGCATTTTAATATATGCAATTATACACTACATTCAGTTACTCATGATGAACTTCCTTCACTCGCATCTAAAAAGGTAGTTTTCCACGAGTACTCCTGCAATCTGCTCTGAGACTTTTTGGGGGAATTCAAAACGATTACTGATCTGCACCAACGCGAAGGGGGTTGGAGCTGTAGAATGCGATTGTTTTTTAAATGCAGTCCCTCTATTGACTATAGCTAAGATTCTGGCGTCCATACAAAAGTGAGTGAGTGGTTTGCCACGGAAAGAAGCAGAAGGGTGGGTGATAGGCAGAGAATGCTATGCAAATAGCTCAAGACTACGTTCTAAACGCTAATTATTTATGCGCTCCGCTAATTGAAAGGCGATGGTGATTTGAGGAGCTGACAGGGAATAATACGCTGTTCATTCATAGGTCTTCCTTTGACTGAACAAGCTCAGTCAGCCCCCACCCCTCTACCCGAACAACTAGGAGCAGAGCGACATTTGTGATGCAGATAGTCTTTGAGTCAGCATACTATGTAAGTGGGTAATTTCACAGATCCTTACTCTGAAGTTTGGCTCTGCCCTTGCTCCGCGAGGTTCTGCCATTCGGCAGTGCTGAAGTGAAGAGCAAATGATGAGGTATTGATACAGCGCGCGCTTCCGAGCCGCAGCGTAATGAGGGCGGGCGCACCTCCGCTTGGCACAAGCCACTTATTTTTACATAAAAAGGGAATCCGTCTAAAGAACCTCAACCCAAGATGTCAAAATGGCTTAATGAATTTAGCGTGAATTCCAAGGCGGATTTATGCCAGTTGGCCAGGGTGGGACCCGTTTGAAAAGAGACTTGCCCTATACAGAATATTTAAATAGTGTCTCCCGGGTTCAAAACGTAGGCCCAGCGCACGCTGCTAGTCTTCCTGTGCCCCAGACCTCGCTTTAGAATGAGGCGCACAATCCATTTCAAATAGGGGGGGTGAATTTATCATAGGCGCTCCCGGCATTGTCAGCGAAGAATCAAGAGGTTATTTATTACTCTTGTAATAACCGTCTTGACAGAAACTAATAATTACATTTAATGACAAGCCCAGGAGTTGTGTGCGCGTGCTAAAAGGAAGCTTAATGAGCCATGACCAGAGAGAGGAGCAAGCCCAGGAGTTGTGTGCGCGCGCGCTAAAAGGAAGCTTAATGAGCCATGACAAGAGAGCGGAGGAAAGCCAGATGGCGCCTCTGTGCGTAACCGCAAGCTTTAGGCCACAAGCAAAAGCGTGTGGTCGGATTTTTAAAGCCCACTTACTAAATGTCTTGCCAGACATGCGCATGCGCTGGCTCAGGTGAGACCTAAAAAGGGGCGGGCCTGTAGGGCAATCGGGCAGTCCCCGATTTAGATGCTCTGGCAGGTGCAGTGTGTGGGCCGTTTTTTGGCTGTTAGTGGATTTGTTTATGGTCCAGTTTTGCTGTCGATTTCTCTGCTGTTACCACATTCTCTCCTAAACCTTGCCAAACACTTACTTACAGTTTGTCTTTAAAACTACACTCATTTGAAAACGTGGGTCACTTTTTTAGCTATCTGATTCGCAAAGGATGTCCGCTTTTATTTTGGTGCCCAGGTCTATTTTAGGTCGCATTCCGACCCTGTCCATGGCGCATCCTGTGGAAGGAAATCTTGCCTTGGGACCGGATTGAGTAACTGCAGCTTGGGAAAAGTGGGAACCTTTACTCTCCTTTTCTGAACTGAAGTTTACAATCTCACATGATTATGTTCGCAAAGATTCTCCTTTAGAACGGCCGTGTTAGTCATTTGAGTTCATAAACTCATTACGTCATCAAAAATAGATTACGCTCCTGAGTTAATGAGAGGGAGAAGGGGTTTGTACTTCATGTGCAAAGGTGCATGCTTATATTCTTTTTTTTATTGTGGTGGGAGGTTGGATTCGTTGAAGGGAAAAGGTGGTAGCGAAGGAACTCATTTTGGGGCAAGCAATCACAGTGACTAAAGACATAAAAAAAAATCTGAATATATTCACCATGGCATCTCTTTAGGAATGGCTTGACAGCAAGTCTGTCTGCGCAACCTATTGGTCCACTTAAATTTACGTAACATGGACTTTGGGCCCATCACTCCATGCTGATGCCTTTTTGGTGCATCATTCCTTCTCATGGCAGTACACAGGGAACTTTTTTACATCCATAAGTTGTTCCGAGTCAGCATAGATTTAAGTATTTATCATATGTGCATTGTATACAATAATAGTATTTTTTTTTTTAACGAGTGAAATCTTTAATGTTTTAGCCAGTACTTGAAATGCAAGACTTTGCCAGTGCTTGTTTTATCGCATTAGTCCAAGTTTGTCTTAGTGTGCTGCTGTTGGCATATTTATCAGCAGCGGCTCCTCCGTTAAAGGCAGAGGAGTGCTGCCCCACTGTTCTTTGAGCAGTGGATAATGGATGAATTAAATTATAACACAATGTTATTATTAATTTTTTTTCAAGGCAGTTTTATGGGGCAGGGCTGGGCTTTCGTCACAGCCAGTAGGAGAGGAGTGGTTGGTGCACTTAGTGCGCATGATGGTTTGGCCAGCAGTCTTGGGCCGACCAAATAGTCATGCACTTAGCATATTCTCTACCCGGCAGTATTGCACAGCCTGGGTGGAGAACATGCACAGGCTCCCACTGCCTGTCTGAGTGCCAAACCACGGCGCTCAGACCAGTCACTGTCCTGCTGGTGACAGCAGCGTCATGATTGGCTTAGAGGAGGCTGTGTGCTTCCTGCTTCTGGGAGGAACAGAAGAGAATGGAGGAGAGGCGGAGGCTGGCAGGCAGGTAGGTAGGTAAGTGACATTTAGTTTTTTCTAAACCCCCCCACCCCCCCCCCCCCCCCCTCCCCTTTCTCACCCGTCTTACTCTGGCAGCCACCACTGATATTTATCCTTGTGTTGAATTGAGTCGTCAAAATGTTAATCGCATTTAGTACAAAAGAATAAACGATTAAAGCATGTCTGAATTGAAAGGAGTAGAACACTTCAAAGAAAGAAAATTAATGAAAGACAAAAAAGAAGCATAATTCCTAAGGGTATGTAAATGTGTATTCTTTTCTCCCATAGGTTTTTCTGGAACACAAACAAAACAGAGACTCGGTACTTGAACTGAACAGCACTTTCCTACCTCAAACCAACAGGCAGAAACTCTTGGAGTTCATTCTTCGCTTCATTGTGCTCTAGAACTCCTGGGAGCCATCAGTGGGAGAAGACTCCTGGCACATGCCAGGCTCATTGTACCTTCAGGTGCCCTTTTGTGCAGTCTGAGCTCAAAGCACTTCAAGTGCCTTCTAACCATCTATCATTGTGGAGTTCTTACTGCTGCCCGTGGACATCTCCAGAAGTAACCCATCACCGAGCTAACCTTGGGACGAAAACCACTAACGCATCTTCGAGGCACGCACATCTCGCAACTCTTGCGAGCTGGAGTCAGTTTGTTTTTAACTTAGTACTTGATAACGGTGACGATACTGTTGCTGCATTTATTTAGGTCAAAGCTAACTGTAGGACGGTAACTAAACTGTTTTTCCCCTCCCTTTGCGGCATAGTTCATCTCTCCCAGCATAATGCTGGACAAACTTCTCCCTGCTTAAGTGGTGCTGGTCAGTTAGCCACAAACAATATCCTATTGTGAATGTCCCTGGTTTCAGAAAGCATGGCGGCATCTAAAGTTGATGCGAACTGTCCAGTTCAGTGTGCTGCTATCTGGTAGGAGTGGGAGATAAATAACGAAAAGACACCTCTGTTTGGCAGGCACCACTGTTAAATCCTAAGGGAATTCTTACAAACGTCTGTTCTGAGCAGCTTAGAGGGGGAAAGAAGGGATGAAAGCACTGGGGTTTTTGCTTCGACTTTTCTAGGACTGCAGCAGCTCATGTTTTAGTCCTCTGTGCCACTTGGACTTGATTTTGAGCTTTGCTTGGTTTCCGCCTCATTAGCGCTGGGGACTAAGAGTGAAGGCCGCCAGACGCTCTTTACTGTCACCTTGCCTGATGCTTTATCGAGGGGTTTAGGTATGGCTTTCCTGTGATGCGGAAAGATAGAGAGGTGTTGAGGGAGGGAGATTTCCAGTCAGCTGTTTTAGCCTTTCTGTTGTAGCTCATTTAACTTGTTGAAGGTATTCTTTTAGCTAGCCACTCGGTCATAGCAGTTGTAAATGGCAGGAAGTTCTGACCCATTTACAAGCAAATGTCTGAAATTTCTATTTTAAAAAATATGCGGCAAGTGAAGGCTAAAGTCACCTGCTTCACATTTTCGAATGTGTACTGCTGTGTAAGGTCCTATGTTAGGCGCTGAGGTTCCGAAGGAATGCAGCATGCACATGGCGGGTAGTTGGAGAGCAGAGGCTGGCCTAGCATTGGCACTCACTGGTCTAGCATTGGCACTCACTGGTCTAGCATTGGCACTCACTAGTGTAGCATTGGCACTCTCTGGTCAGAGCTCAAGCAATAGCTGCTGTGGCTACCAGTTGGAAGGGTTGCTGGGGGAATCTGAAGGAATGTAAAAGCTGCTAATCGATAAACGGCATGCATATTCCCACCATCAATAAAGGCAGCACGTTGCCCGCCTTGCACTGCCTCATTCAACAAATGAATAACTAGACCCTCGCTCCACAGCCGTTTCTGGCCTCAGTAGAGCACTGGTACTGTAGAATCAAAGGGGCTGCAAACAGAGTGATTTCCCGTCTGGACCTGATAAATTGTGCTTGGCACGTACAATTAATGATCGACTCTTTAAACCAAAGTGTAATATCAACGTTAAATATATCAATGGATTCATGAATTGTATGTCGTTGCACATACAACGGGTAAAAATAGCCCTCCTTGTGTTCTACTTTGATAACAGCCATGTTGTGTGGAGGAAGGTGGGGTCCTTGTAAGTAGGAAGCCTCTGCATGTTGCATCTATGCATAAAATTGTCTGTTTCCTCACTCCATCAAACTATCGAACACTAGAGCACTCCGGTGCGCCACATCACTATCAGAAGCTGTCCACTGCCCCCTTTGATATTTGGGTTGATGTGAAGTGGCCGCTGCAAGGTCTGAACAGTTTAAGTCCAATGCAAATCTTGCAGGTGATGCAGAGCCAGCCCGAAAAATGGTCCAAAGTCACAGCTCATGAAAATATATTTGGACATTTGAAGGTGAAAAAAACGGGGAGGTCTATTACTTGCAATGCAAGGGGGTAAGCTAGCCTGTCTCTGTTCAATGATTTGGCTGTTTTTCTTTGTTGCGCATCTGCAAAATAGTCTCCTCTGTGGAGACGGTAAAACATGCAACAACATTTCAGAAGCAAATGTAAACATGGTCTGTGAAAACTATCTTGAATGACCGCTTTGTTTTTAAAGGCTTCATTGAGCTTGAAATGCGTGCAGGGCAGTTCTATATTTTGGTGGCAAAACTAATGAAGATGCTCAGCCTCTGAGATGCCAGGTGATAACATCTGGGTCCTTCAAGTTGAGGAATTCCAAAGGAACGAGAATGAAAGGTTCTGCTCGGAAGCCTGCAGATACCTGGCTCCGGATCCATGCCGAGCGCCGTAGTTTGTATTTCAGACCTGAACAGGATTGGCTAGTATGCCTGGAAGACCATGCAGGCCACAGTATGCAAGTGTGATCTCAGTGATGGGACCTGCGACTGCAGTAGACATTTCCTTATTGTTTTACTCCATTAAGTTTGTTCTTTGCATTGGCTCCTCAAGCATACATTTGTATCCAGTATTGCTCTGAATGAACCTCTCCCAACCTCACAACCCCTCTGATGTCCGTATCCTGACCAAACAGGCGGGAATATGCATGGTTTATGGAAAGTGCTAATGGGCCTTTTGTATTTGTCTGCTGTGTCACATATGCATCCTCCCCCCGCCCTCCCCCACACACGATTAGAGACCCCTTCGCCTGTACGTGTGCTCTGTAAAGTAGTATCTCTGCTCCATTTCTCTGTTATCCAATGAGACCATCTACACTGCTTTGGACCAAGCTTAGGCTTAGAATTCAGTGTTTTTAGGGGTAAAAGCAATCACGTTTTGACTGTTTAGAGTATGGCACGAAGGAAAGTACCACAAAGTTTAAAATACCTTTGTGGTCCTCTTTAAGTAAGAAGTTAGCAGTGTCTGTGTTTTAGATTTGAGATTTTGACAGCATATTGTGGGTAAATCCAGCATGTTTTAATTTGCAGGTCTTTCCATAAGTTCTTAATGAAGTTAATGCATGAATGTGCCAACTTCGTCTTAAAGTTGCTGCACTTTGTGTTGGTCTTGGTGCAAGAGATTGCTCATCAGCATGCTTTGTCTGCATCCCACCCTCTTCCACCTCCCAATCCAATCTAATGTAGGCTAGGCCTGGGCGGAATATAAAGTACACTGGTGTAATTTGGGAATTTCACATCCTTGTTACACAACATCCCTAAATTTGGCCCCTTTGCATAATAACGTACAGTTTGCGGATAAAGTTTACAGTGAATGTGCAATTCTGTGTAAAAAAAAATACCGCAAATGCATGAGAACAATGGAAAGCAAGTGACTGTTTTAGTTTAAATGCGTTCTTGCTCCAAAAATTGATACAAGGCTGCATTTTGCGCTAAAATATAGCGCAAATTGACAGATTTTCATATCATGTAATTTCATATAATTTTGTCGTACGTTTGCGTAATTACGCAAAAGCAAATTAATTACGTAAAAGCAAATTGCCTGAATTTCTCACACCTCTAATTTACACTCATGTTCCCGGAAGAAAGCAAAATGGCCACATCACCGTTAGAAAGTCCTGCTTAAAGTGAGCAATCGGTGCTGAATTTAGTACATCTAGCCTACATTTGTGTTACGCCTAACACCGTTTTAAATGTTCAGCAATAACAGGTGATTATATATTCATGAATAATATGCACCATTTTTGCTTTCCCGTTTTATTTCTTTTGTGTTATGCCTTAAATAGCTGCAGTGTTGCTACAAGAGAATCTACTGAAAGTGTGTGGATTTTGCAAGATTAATTTGAATTTAATCTACCACTGCAGTTTTGCTCTCAGGCATTCGCTGTTACAATTTTGTTCCAGCTGTAAAATGTAAGCCCACGGTGTTTTAGTTAAAGTGGTTCAAAAAGTGCATTTTGCCATAGGGATTATTCGACCTGTTTAGCTTGGCTCTGCAAGTGCATTATAGAGAAATATTATCAAGAACAGAAGACTATGGCATTCCATCAGAGTGAAAATACCAGGGCTTATATTCTAACAAAATATAGTACTTGTAGATCAGATGTTGCATTGTAACACCAGTAAAATGCTGATTAACTCATAGTGACAAACATAGCCGCTATGGGCGGCTGTTGAGCTGCTACTGTGAATCTCGAGTCTTTTCTTTGTCTTGATGAACATTTTTTGTTTACTAATCCATTGATCTAGTACACTCTAGCTGAAATATTCAAGGGTCACATTACAGCTAAACTCACTGTGAAACAAAATATGCATGCTTGTTAGCGAAACAGGTCTTTTTTTTAAAAACAAAGTAGTCTGAACCAAAGTTGTGTGTGTTCCTGAGCTGCAAAGGCCTCCTGAAATGTTAACCTGGTGCGCTGTTACTTTTATGTCAGTGGTTTGCAAACTTTACTCTGTTCTTGTTGACTGAGAAAAAATATCTAGGCTTAGTGGTAGTTCAGTGGAAGCTATAATCCTCAGAAGTATGTCTCCAGTGTGGGGGGCGTAATGGGATTAGAAAATGTTTTTCAGTAGTGGTTCAGCGGAAACAATAATCCTCAGAAAAATGTCTCCAGTGTGGGGGCGTAATGGGACCATAAAATGTTTTTATTTCGCCAGTACAGGATCTTGCGTATATTTAGATGCTTATATTCCCAGCTGTCAGACAGGCAAGTCTTGGAGCAGTTTGTTTATACGATTTTAGTCTTTGAATGTCTGTTTGGGGAGCCATTTAATTTAGTGTTCTGGTAAAGGAACTCTGCATCACCGAAAACTGTGGCGACTGATTGACTTAATGTAAGTGTACTGTGTGACTAGGATCCCTCCAAGTTTAATGTTTTTGGTAAACTTTGGAATCCTAAAATTCTGAGGGGAGGCTGTGTCGAGGTTAAATTAAGAAAAATTGACACTATCAAGAAATACCCCATGAACTCTCCAGTTCTCAACAGTCAAATGGGTGCTTTATCATGGTAACACATATTGCTTCTTCCTCTGTTTTCACCAGTATAGCTGCCAGAAGAGAAACCATGCTCTGTTGATCCTCATTCTAAAGACACAGCAAAGTAAGGTCTACTTGCATCTTGGCTATCTCTCAGAGAGCTGGGATGTGGAAAGCCCATGTCATTCCTGCTCCATATCTTCCACTGCAGGGCCATCTGCAAGTAAGCTGGCATCTCCAGGGTGAACACCTAAAGCAAGGCTTTACATTTAATTGTTCCAATTGTTTATTTGGTATGTTTGATGCCAATCCCTCAAGGGGAACACTAAAGACAATGCCTGCAATATTCAAGCAGACACCCCATCTTCTGCTGTTGAACTCCTTAAGAAACCTGCTGTTGAGTTTAGCAAAATAAATTACTGATGACCCATTATAGAGTGGCTCCGTGCCAGTCTGTTTCTGTTTCAAGCATGACATTTGTCTTAAGTCTCTAGTGATATAATAAATGCTCTTCTTGGCCAGAGCCTGGTGCCCTCCCCTAGATTTTTAGCCCCACCACAAGTTTGAAGAACTCTGCTTTAGATTAATAAACCACCTACCCTACATTCCCCACTTAAAATGAATTGACATATTGGCCTCCTACCAACACACACTACAATGATGCCAGGTCGTGAGACGATCAATAGGCTTTCATTATCATATTGACTTAAATGAAATAGGTTCTCTCGTGACATTAAAATACTTCAAATGTCTCAGAGGAATATTCTTACCTATGCTTCCCAGTCGTGGAAGTGGGTACAATTAATTGTATATGAAGTGGCCGAAGGACCCTTTGATGAACTGCGTTTGTGACAGGACAGTAATATTTACCTCTTCAGCTGTTACACACTACATTAGGCTTGTGATGTCATGAGGAGAGCTGCAGCTTCACAGTACAGAATGCAAAAAACTGTGGGAAAAAAAGTAGATCTGCACAATATTCTCATGCACCAAAGAATTTGAGTTGATTCTTAAACACTGACTATGGATTGTAGAGTTTGTGAACCACTGTTTTACAGCAATATATTATGTGTGTAATGTATAACAAGAAACATTGCTGCTCCTCCTTTCATCTAGCAGCCACATGTGCCTTTTCAGGGACTCTTTATGCACCAAATCTTGAAAAATGGCTCAGACCAGATTGCAGGTAGAACCTACTAAATACTGTCAATATAAAATGTCGCCTCTAATAAACAATTTTTTGAGAATGTGATTTCATAGTCTGTGTGTCCTAATCACTTAGGTTGCCTTCCCATCAGTACACTGTTGTAACCCCAAATTAAACTACATTTATAGCTGTTAATGTGCGGGCAGAGGATGATGCATACGTTTCCAGTCTATCCCTGGCCCTAATGTGTCTACTGCACATCTTGCATTCCAATTCCAATCTATTACTCCATTCATTCTTTCCTCCTGATCAGGCCCAATTAAAACAATCATTGACATAGCCAATAGATCTCGCTTTTGGGACCTTATAAGTATTTAGTTATGCAGCACAATATCCTTAGTGCAACAACATCAACTGTTGCATGGCTAAACAATTATAAGGGCCCAAAGGCGAGACCTATTGGCTATGCCACAACGAAGGACCAGCATACAAACGCATGACCATCCACCAACCGACCAGACACCTACAATCCTCATTCTTCCTCACAAACACTCTCCGCAGCCTCCGAGCCAACAGCGGCGGACGCTCTTTCTCACACCTGGCAGACAAAGCTTGGAACAACCTTTGCCCGCACATCAGGAACTGGTAGTTCGAATGAACAGATCACCACGCTGCAGCTACCAACTGCAGCACCTTAAGACCCTCATGGGTGATTTGCCGCACTTTATAAATGATTGGTTGATTGAATACAGGCTAGAAAGGAGTTAAAACAGTATTAGTTGCAGATTCAATCTTCTCTCTCCATAAACTGCCAAAATTACTTGCTGCATTCTCGGCTTTAAAGAATTTTGTCAGGGAAAAGTCCAAATACAGCATCTCCACCATGGCCTACATTAACAGACTAGGAAGCAACAGATAAAGCAACCTTGTCAGTCTCTGGACCTTTAAAATATCTGCTTTCAGAGAAACCGCATAATTGAAAGTGAAGTAACTTACCAGTGATTCCCTTTGGTGATCTTCTGTGACTATTGGGTTTACTGCCAATCCAGAAGCTGTGGATTCATCAGGAGCAGATTGGTAAGTTTGTGAGTTAGAAATCAGACCCTGAAGTATAAACCATGGACGCCTTGCTCTAGGACAGAAAAATTCATGTTTTAAGGAGAATGGCTTGCGAGGTTTTCCTTTTCAGTAACGTTTAAATGGTGCCTTTAAGTCTAGATCCTTAATGGGTGAAACATTTCTATATATCGTTCTTGAAACAAAAGGGTGCAATATATACGAGAGAGTGACAACGCTGGCGGTATCACTTGCATCGCTCTGGTTCTGGGGAACAAAGCCAGTGAAAGAGTTGTGGGGAGCAGGGTCCTTCGGGCAATATGTGGGTGAACTGGTAAGACACGGCAGACAATGACAATGCATAAGGGAATGACAGTGCAAAAGTAGTACACCTCGCTTAGCATTGGCTGCTAAGACACTCGGAGCATAGGTAGCAGGTTGTGTTTGCGTCACCAGGTTTTCGCTTTAATGCACTCCACTGGAAGTGACAGCACAGGCAATCTGAAGGTCAGCTGGGAGTATTCTCTAAGTGAAGTGGACAACAGTCCAACAGATACGCCCCGGGTATGTAACTGTGGGGCTGACAGCTCTCGCCTTAATAGGGGTCGGGGTTGGTCGGGTAAAGAGCCCGTGCAGTGTGACTGAATGTACAGACAGGATGAGAGGGGCGTGATCAAGTAAAAGAGGAGGAGGAGGAGCTCTGTGCCAAGAAAGGAGGGCGTGAATCAGGCCCTGAGAAGTGGATGGGCGCCCGTGACAGGAAGAGGGCGTGCTAATGGAGACGGTATGCTTGTATTCTCGTGCAAAGAAAAACACTGAGGGGGCCTGCGCAATTCCCTTGCGGCAGCAAGGCACGATAATTGATAACATATGGCGCCAGCTGCTCGCTCGAGCAAGTGAATCACCAGACGTGCGCGCGTTGCCATTGGAAGCAATGCAACGCGTGCACGTTTTTGCCGGGAAAGCTGTGCCGATTGCTAAAGGTCTCTTTCCTATGCAGCGCATGGGCGCTGCATAGGCGAGACCTAAAAATAGTACCTGGCTTGATGAGGGCAGTGATTAACCCGTACTTAATGTAGAAGTTTGGTTTAGTGTCCAGTGATCCGTTTAGCGTTCATTTGTCTTGCACTCCTATGTTCCACGTTAGGGGAAATACTTCACTCGTGCCGCTATGAGCAAAAACTACATTTATAGCTGTTAATGTGCGGGCAGAGGATGATGCATACGTTTCCAGTCTATCCCTGGCCCTAATGTGTCTACTGCACATCTTGCATTCCAATTGCAATCTACTCCGGCATTGGCTGATGCTTAATGTGTTGGGCCTGTGCACCTCGTGATGGAACATGAAACTGTTTTTATAGTCCTAAACCAAAGCTTTGTGCAGCTGGACCATTCCTTAGGATACATGCCATATGTATTGGCTCCCTCTGTACAAATGTGCTCTAAATGAAACCGTCATGGACGTCGATTCACGTAAATTCCAGGCATAGTGGAAGTGATTTCACACACCCTCAGATCTCAGTGACCGCACAGGAAGTGACATCATATGCACTTTGATTTTCCTTGGAGGTGATGTATTATAAGCTTAATCCTGATTACATCACAATAATTGACATTGCTGATGATCCATAATAGCTACATAATTAGTTCAGCAACACAGCAAAGAAACATTTATATTTTAGATACCACCTATAGTTTAATTAGGGTACTGATGTAATGTGCAAGGGGAACATTATTAATTTCTAGTTGTATTACATGAAACATGTTAGAAGGACATATAATGGTACAAGACACAGAACACTAGAAACCAATATTATTCGTACTACAAACTTTCATGATTTTATGATTCCCCTAATGTACACTTGAAAGATCACTATTACAACGAATGTAGGTTAACCATTTATTGGAGAGCAAGCTGGTAACGACCTCTCACCACCGGTAATTCCTCTGCCACTCCCAGCTCGCTTCCATCCCACCATGTTCCAGAACTTGTGACATCCTGTTACCTTGGCACAGGTAACCAGGATACCTAATCTCCCTTCTTTTCACAACTAATGAGACTTAATATTATATCATAAATACTCTAAGTAAACTAGAACAAATACATTATTATCGTGGTGTAGAGTTGTTGCATAAACCAGAAAAGAGGTGGAATACACTATCAATTGATATCTGAAGTATTAACAAGAGATGTTATGCAAACTAACAGTAGATGCAAACAATAATACTTGACATGCTAGATCAGCATACATTCTAACATGCAATATCAGAGGTCAAACTACATAAGCCGTTTTTATATACAATTACATTATGATAGCATAACATTTCTTGGGTAGTACAATGGATCTACCAACACGTGTCCCCATGGTACCATTGCTCTGGACCAGAGGCTCGGCAACTGATCAGTAGGTTTCTCCTCTACTACTTCCACCTCCTACTCTCAATGTGGAAGCGGTTACTTTCTCACCTGTATTTGTTACTTCCTTCCACATCCATTCCATCTATTATGGCAATTGTCCTCCCTCAGTAAATTGGCCATCAAGAATTTTGTTGCACCTGGCCATCCTGTTAAAATGCCAAACCTTTTTGTCACTCAACAGGGCCGATTTAGAGTAAACTTCCACAAATTGCAGTGGTTCTGAAAACTTGCTACTTCTTTCCTACTCTTGTGGCCCAATTTTACTCTCACCCAATTACCAGGCGCTAAATATACATCTTGTATACCATGCTTTTTATCGTAGTATGTTTTGTACAGCTTTTGCATTGTCAACAAATTGGATTTCACTACAGCAGGAGACCATTTGCTACATATTTTCATATTACTCCAAACCAGATTATCATTTGGGAATGGTTTCCTTCCTCTCAGAATTCTAAACTGTCTTTATCCTGTCCCTGTGGGTGTTATCCCACATGCCTAAATGGTGCTGTATAATTCCTTCCTCCAATCTTTACTAGCATTAATGGACTCTTGTACCCTAGCCATCACCATCTTGTTGAAGCATTCCACAATCCATTCCCAGCTGGATGGTAGACCAGTTTTCCCCCCCAAGGATACAATTTCTATATAAGAAGTTCCCATACTTTTCAGAAATAAACTGCGGCCCATTTTCACTTAGGAATTTTCACTTTGGAATACCTTCCCTTAAAAATATCTTTTCCAGAAAGGCAATCGTGGTTGTGGTGTCAGCCGCTGCAGAAACATCGATATCAGGCTATTTAGAATAGCCACTTTGCAGCCAGGCCTTCCCATCACCCCCACCCCCCATGCCATTCCCTTTTTGACTATTTGGGTAGTTCGGGATTGGGCCCCAATACCTTTCGACCACATAAGGTATCCATGCTAGATTTGCATCCTTTTCTGCCAACATCCTGACTGACTGAGAAATTTGTTACAGCAAACACATGATTGATGGAATGTTGACAATGCAAACATTCTCCCCCAGTCAAAAGATCTGGGTTAAATCCATGGTTCATTTGCCCACTACGCCACCCCAGTTTGGACCCAGCCATATGCAAATCAGTCTTGAGCCTGTGCCTCATGGGAACAGTCCAGACCGAACTGCCAGGCCAAGTCCTCCCTTGACCAGAAACAAGTATCCTGGGACCGGTTTCAGGGTATGTCACCCTTCTTCAGCCAGGCTAGCTTGAATCCAGTGGCACAGTGAGCAAGGGACCCACGGCTAGGCATACCCATCCCACTTAGGGCGAAAAGTGTTACAGCAAACTATAGATGGATGGAATTCTGACAATGCAAACATTCTCCCTGTCTTAAGATCTGGGTTAAATCCATCGTTCTTTTGCCCACTACGCCACCCCGGTTTGGACCCAGCCATATGCAAATCAGTCTTGACCCTGTGCCTCATGTGATCAAGCTCCCGGAGAAACTCTTCATGGCAGGCATTATGCCTGTTTAATTTGTGGATTTTCAGTTCAATAAAATCACACTGCTGCATCCACCAACGCTGCGTGGGACTCTTTAAATTCCTTGGAGTACTTGAGGTCCGTGCCTGTAGATTCCGCCTGAGTGAGTGACGGACAGGAATCTTCTTTGGATATATATATCTATATATCTATATATTTACCTGCCCGTGTAACTGCAAATATATAGGGTTGACGACTAGGAAGATCAGGACAAGGATATGCGAACACAGAAGCAATATCCACTGCAAATGTGAAACCACAAAAATGGCTGAACACTTCATTGTTAAAACACACTCTGTAAAAGACCTTAAATGGGTAGTCTTTGAACAAGTAACAGTGGAGATTAGACATATTAAGAAAATGGTTTTCGAGAAACTGCAACAGTGGATTTATAAACTATCCACGAGGGTTGAACGATGAAATTCCATGATTGAATATTCTGTAATATTATTATCCGACATTTAACTATACAAGTCCACATCGATAGTCATGTGAGATCATTGTAATCCACTGCAATGTGTCGTAACACCCCCATATAATTATTTTTAATAGAAGTTTCCTTTTTTTAACACTAAAGCTTGACATCGCTTCCAGGAGTCACTTGAGATACAATAACTATATGTTGATCTTGTGTTCCCATTCAGCACCAACATAATGTAAAAATTAGTAACCCAAAGTGTGAGATTTAATGTTTCAGCTTTACAGGGACTACATTTCCCAGCATGCTACAACTTTATAATAAGAGTTCCACTATGTGCAGGGATTTCGACTTTGTTATGACTTTATTAATGCGTTAAATATATAGGAGTTGCAACTTAACATTGGAGCATAAATAGACCTTTTCTTTGGGTACTATAGAAATAACAGGATGTACCCGGTAATGCCAATGTGAGGACGAATCCTCATATATGGCTCATGATAAAATCCGCTAGGGGCTCCATTTCTCGACTGCCTTCAGAATGTCCACAGCCCTGCACATACGGTTGTGGTCTCATTGAAGCGGAAGAAGTATTGAGAAAATATCTCAATATATGAATACACATTAAGTATATATAATTTAATATTGCACAACGTACATCTAGTCAAAGATTGGCCCAGATCTAAACGGTCGATATCACATTGCGGGACGACATTTACTGACTGCCTTAAAGAAACACCAAGCCCATCAGCACACGCGGAGCAAGCATGGAGTGTGGCGCGCTCCGCAATAACTTTGACTCTATTTAAAAGCAGTTTTCAAGGGAACTGGCAACATGCAAGGCGCAAGTGTAACCAAGTAGGTCAGATGTCAGGATGAGTTCCCTTGATGAAGTAAGTCTGGAGGTTTATTTTTAAATGGGACCAACACTGACGTTGCAGTAAAACGAGGAATTATTAATGGAATCTACATTTATTTCTCCCCTTAATGTTTGGCTACAGGGATCACCTGCCCCATTGCTTTATGGATCTTAAATAGTCCACGCTAGGTGTAGGTCACAGGACAGACCTTTATGGGGCACTTGTGTGAGCGTGTAATCACTATTTATCACGTTTATTGATTTATCTTATTGTGGGTGCCTTTTTAAATGTTTTTATATGTTACTTAAATGCAGTGTTATGATCTGCAAGCGTGAAAGTGGGGTTATATCCTCACACGTGAGCATGCCTTGATGGACACACAAAACATGATGTGACATTATAAAAGGGGCAAGAGAATAAACCTCCAATTAAGTTATATATTATATCTTCTTATATAAATTCCTAGATAATACAGAGGAGAAGGTCTGCAATGGTCTGTATTTGCATGCATGCTTCATACTTGTATGTGTGAAGAAATCACATCATCTAGAAATTGATATATTTTGGTGATACCAAACAACTGATTATAGGGATAAAATACATATAGGTCTTAAAGAAAGTCTGCTGACCCTTAAAGGCACATAGAAGGCTGAAATACGTCAACCCATGTATGTTTTGGGTCATTATACCCAGATACCTCACATTGTTTTTAACCTTGCCAAAGGATCTCAAATTTAACTAGGAGAAGATCTAGAAGGTAATTTTAATTCCCACTTAAATCCCTCTTTATAAGTTAAGTTCTCCTCTAAGAAACTGTGTCAACCCACCCACACTATCTGCAGTGGGTGAGGATCCGATAATGAAGCATGCCACGTGTGGTACCTGTGGGTGAGGATCCTACAATCCCATTAATGATCTTTCAGAGTGGAGAGATCACAGCAAAGAAGGTTAATCCTCCTTAATTGTAGTGACTCCACGTAGTTTGGGAGGCTTAGGGTTTCTCTTTCATCGCTTCTCACTCCGCTCAAGTGTGACACATGTTAAGAAAGTTGTATTCCTATTTTTTTATTAAATACCTGGACACAGATGGGAGGGAGGTTCATTCACCTAATCCTTATTCAATGTTATGTATGATATTGCAGAGGTGGTAACCCTACCAACTGCTTAGTTCCTCTCTGAACTTTTAACATTTAGAATTACACCAGATTAATTTGTAGTTCTCGATCCTAAAGCACCTGAAACATGTTGCTTTTAGTATGCCTGCTATTCTGCACCCTTTGCCATACATGAAAGTGGAGCTGATTTTGTTACATTGAGATTCAGAGCTGCAAAGTGACCCCATGTCAAGTGTCAGTCCTGACTTTTTAACAGACTTCACATTGTATCCTGGAACTTGAAATGTTCTTATTAACATTTAAGTAAGGTCTCAAATACTCCTGCAGTAAAAGGTAGTTAGCAAAAAAGCCAGGATGAGCAGAACATGTCGCACATCAGAATGGGGCACCTTGAAGCCACATATGTTTGGTCATATGCTGCTTTGGTATGTGGAAAGTCGTGTCGTGTTTTCACCACTGTCCCATGCACATGGTGACAACACACATTTAAACTTTGCATTTTAATGTTTACCTGCTAGCAATCCTCTCTTGTGAGCAAAGGGGCCTAATATATCAAATAGTTTTTACCCATTCTGTACATATTTCCACAATTCCTATGAGGCATCCATTTCACCAGTAAGTGACAGAATTAAACACTGCCAAACTCAAGTATAATTCCAATAACCCCCGATTCTCTGCAGTGTACAAAACAGCCTTGTATCTTTACCCCCATCAAACAAAAATGGAAGATGCAAAAGAAAAAAGAAACAACCACAACAAAATCCAAGGTAGACTAAACTTAGAACAGTCTTTTTTGGCTTCTAGCTTGTATAACACAGGCACATAGTTATAGCCCCTTTAGGAAGAAATACAAAAATGACATCTTCTCTCAAAATATATTTTCTTTGAGTGGCTTTGTAGATGGAGGATGTGCAGATATTCATCAGTGCTTATATATTTGTACCGATAGGGGCTATTTCCCTTTTGTGGGTTTGTATTAGTTATTATAAATTTAAACTTAAAATAGAGAAGCCTACACAGAGTTGGTGGCCCTGCACTTACTGGGGTATTTGAAGTGCACCAAAATCAAGACAAGAATTTTAAAGAGTCAAGTTTCACAAAATCTGGAATACCAGAATAAAAACTGTGGGAAAGAACAGGGTTTTCACTGAACATGTATGAAATCCTCTTTCCAGAAAGAAAAATTCTTTTCTAGAGTCCCCTCGCCCACCAGGGTTTCCCCTTGGGGGCATGCTTCATCATTGGGGTCCTCTCAATCCGCTGCGGATTGAGGCGTGCTGCGACTTGCGGATCTACGTAGGAGCACTAAGTTGTGGAAACTGTGTAGTGCTGTGAAAGTGGAGTGGAAAAACAAAAAGTTAAAATACCCAATTAGTGGGCTAATATTTTAGTCCTGCCCCTAGTTGGTATGACTAAAATCAGGGGTTAATAATAGGGAAAGTCTAACTATAATGAGTAGAGTCCCTAGTATTGGATCAACATGTTTCGAGCTGTCCCCTCAAAGCTCTTCTTTAGGTCCACACGAGGACCAGCCCTGTGCGTGCCACTCCTAAGCAAATCAATAATTTGGAATTAATGAGGTGCACACCTACTGTGTATACACCTAACACGTAATACATAGGTTAATCACTGACACATAGTATTTTAGTTTAGGCAGAATTTTGCCTCCAGATCTGCTGGGGTAGATGGACTTGTTGTCACACCTTCGTCAAAGCGCACCTCTGGCAAATCACCTCATGACACCCCCGGGCTGTTCCTCGTGTTGTTCTGAAGATACCTTTTTTAACCTGTTTGGCCTTAATAACAAGGGCTGACTTTTCTGCCTCCTGACCTTCCACTGTAGTAGGGGATCCCTGTGTATAGTCATAATCATGTGACTAGTCCCGCGCATGTGCGTGGACCCCGGAGCACTTCAATAGATATAGTCTCTTCAGTTGTCTTCTTCTGCAATCCTGCATAGACACTTAAGAGATAATAAAAGACAATAATGCAGCCTGAAAATAACTAGGCTACTCTGGCCATTACTTCATCCTGAAGTGAAAAAGAGAGCCAGGTAACAGTTAAATTTAACTATATTACTAAGTTTCACACATAGAGAAACTCCCCTTCACATAAATCCCTTTTTCCTGATAGAGATGAAGGGTTGGACAGACAAGCCCCATAGGCTGCCATTATATGTCTGTAAATGGATACTGTGCCTTTAAGAATCCTTCCAGAGACCCTCTGTATCCCATCATGCACAGCCAAAGGCCAGTTACTTTCAGTTCTTTTTTCCGGCTCCTGCTGGCAGGACCCTGGAGAATTGAGCTCTACCTTTAGTGGTATATCTTTCAATTATTAAGCTTTAAAGTTAGTTTGAGTGTTTCACTCGACGTCTTTGGCCTTTCCCTTCCTTTTGCTGTCTTTTTTGGGCAGTTAGCCTACATTTTTCTTGTCAAAATGCCATCTTTATTTGACAAGTGCCCTGAATGTGGCAGGAAGAAGGCCAAGTCAGACTCCCACAGAGTTTGTATTCTCTGTCTACCGTCTTCACGTGTTCCTGAACCCTGCGCCATCTGTAAATCCTTCTCCAGGAGGACCCTGCGAGACAGGTAGAAGATTCGTCTTCAAGGCCTGGAGCAGAGAAGACAACAAGCTTCAGGTGGGACATCTGGGCAAGGAGAGAGCCTTTCCTCCTCCACAACCCATGCGTCGGCCTCTGGGGGGGCTCCCCAGTCGACAAAATGCTCAAAAACGATGCCGGTCCCGGTCGACGTCGAAGGCGACAACATCGATGTCAAAACCAGGTATGACGACGATATGCTCCCCGTCGACTCAGGACCCTGTGTTTAAGCGACGTTCGAAGATCGACGTCGAGGCCTTGGCTGAGGTCGACGTTGAGGACATCCCAGTCAACGTCGACACATCATTGCCGTCGATCTGGATCTATGAGACATCGGCTCTCGCCGTCGAGACGACACCGCCGCTCACTGTTGACGCGAAGGTTGACGTTGAGGAGAAGATCAACGTCTGGAAGAAGGAGCTTGACGTCAAGGAGCGGTTCAACGTCGAGAAGTGGATGGTCGACGTCGAGGAGGTACCATCGTAGCTCGGCGTCAAGAGATCAGTCTCCCTCTGGTCAGCATCTCAACGTCTTCGAGTTCTAGATCACGACTACGTCGGCGCTCGCCGTCGAGGGGCACTACATCCAGGGCTCCCTCTTCAAGGCCAGCCCGCAAACGGAGAAGGGAAGTAGCTACCTCGGACTCTAAGTATTCCAGGACCTATTCTCCAACTAGGACACTAAAACCTACTCAGCCTGTGGCTCCACGTTCGTTGCCTATGCGGCCCAGGACTCCTACTCCTCCACCACCACCTAAAACTCCTCCTCCTCCTCCACCTCCAGCTCCACCTGTGCCCGTGATCCCTGCAGAACCAAGAAGGCCAAGATCATGGTCCCGGCCAAGACATCGCTCTCGCAGCAGGCACCGTTCCTCTACTAGGTCTCGCCGTCACCGTTCTCGATATACTAGGGACACGGCGTCCTCTAGTGGGGGGAGATACTCGCCCACATTGTCGGACTCTCCACCGCCGAGAGTTTCACCTGTCGATGACATTGCCACATTTCAGGAGGTTCTGGTGAGGGGAGTGGCAAAACTGGGCATTGCGCTGTCTGTGCCTACTCCTACTGCATCTGTGATTTTTTAAACGCTACAACAGAGGCAAACCTCGCGTCCTCTGCTTCCTTTGGTGCCCGGGTTGGAGGAACCGGCGATGGAATTGTTCCTTACGCCTGCCTCAGTGAAATCGGTGCCTTCAAGGCTCCAGAAGAAATACCGTCCCCCGGACTCTGACCCTGCATTCCTTTGGGGCGGACCCCCTCCCAGATTCAGTCATCGTGGTGGCGGCGAAGAAGCAGCATGCTATTTCCCCTTCGTCTACAGTCCCTCCGGACAAGGAAAGCCGTAAGCTCGACTCTGCGGAGAGGAAAGTCTGCAACACTGCAGCCACATCGATGAAGGCGGCTAGTTCTACTGCCCTGCTGGGCCGTTACGACCGTTCCTTGTGGGAGTCTCTTCACCAGTTCATGAACCTCCTACCTAGGGACAGATGTGAGGATTTCTAAGAGATACTCAACGAGGGACTGATGGTCTCTAATTAGATTATCAGTGCGGCAGCGGACACCTCTCTCCTGGCAGCCCATGGGTATTGCCATGGCGTTGCTCTCCGACGGCATTCCTGGTTGCGTCTCACCTCCTTAAAACTCAGCAGCGCATCACAAACCTCCCTTTCTTGGGTACCACCCTCTTTGCTTCCCATGCGGATGAGGAAATGGCCCGCATGAAGGCTGAGGTTGAGACTCTCAAAGCCGTTGGCTTGGAAAAGCCTAAGGAGCAGCGTAGGAATTTCCGCCCTTTCCAGCGGCGTTATTCCTCTCACCGATTCCTCTTGCCCAGAGGGGACAAGGTCTATATTCCAGGTTCTTTCTCATACGCAAGAAGGACAAGAACGAATTCAGACCCATTCTCGATTTGCGACAAGCGAACAAATGGATCCGCAGAGAAAAGTTCCGCATGTTATCCCTGCACCAAATCTACCCTCAGCTGCATGAGGGAGACTGGCTAAGCGCAATAGATCTGCAAGACTCATATTTTCATGTGCCCATAGCAAGGAAACCTCGCAAGTTCCTACGGTTCCCGGTCGGCACCAATCACTATCAATATACAGTGCTTCCCTTCGGCCTAAAATCAGCACCCAGGAATTTTACAAAATGCATGGCGGTAGTCGCAGCACACCTCCGGAACAACAAGGTGTTCGTCTATCCATACCTGGACGACTGGCTGATCAAGGCGGCCATGTTTCAGAAGGCACAACTGCATTTCAACAGGACGTCCGTTCTGCTGAATCGCATGGGTCTACACATCAATCTTTTGAAGTCTGTCCCGACTCCTGTACAGTGTCTGCAGTATCTGGGAGCCTCCATCGGTTCACGCAAGGCAAGCATGTGTCCTTCGGAGGAGAGACGCTTATCAATCCTTCGGAAGGCTCAGGCTCTCATGACCTTTCCCTCGCCGACGGTGAGGACGGTATCTTCTCTCCTGGGTTCCAGGGCGTCTTGCATCTTCCTCACTCCACATGCACGCCTCCACATGCGGCCTCTGCAGGAATTGACTGGAGGATCAGTGGGACCAGAGACAAGGGAATTGGGAGGACAGGATTCCGCTGTTGCAGCAAGCCCTCCAGTCCATCAAGTGATGGTGCTCGCCTCACAATCTCCTCCGAGGGATTCCGTTTCATAAGGAGATACCGGCTCAGACCATTGTGACAGATGTATCTCTCCACGGCTGGGGAGCGCATTCAGACCACCTTCAGATACAGGGCACGTGGTCCCAGAAGGAGGCCATGTATCACATCAACGTCCTGGAACTCCGAGCAGTTCACCTGGCGCTGAAAGCCTTCCAGCTGTCCTTACGAACCTGTTCGCTGCTTGTCCAGACGGACAACACAACAACTATGTACTATCTCAACAAGCAGGGGGGTTCAAGATCGCACACATTGTCTCTGTAAGCGCAGACCATCTGGAACTGGCTGCTGGCCAGGGACCTGAACATAACAGCGACTCATCTGCCAGGTTTGCACAATGCTCAGGTGGACGCTCTCAAGAAAATCACAGATGGGTCTTAAACGGCGAAGTAGTAAGAGAAATCTTCGGAAGATGGGGCACGCCTGAGATCAATCTGTTTGCCACCGCAGAAAACAGCAAATGCCGAGACTTCGCCTCCAGGTTCTACCAACCAGGGATGCTGGGGAATGCACTGTGGATCAACTGGTCGAACAGCTTTCTCTACGCTATTACACCCATTCCCCTGATCCTGACAGTGTTGATCAAACTTTCCCAATCACGGGCCAAGATGATCCTCATTGCTCCGAAGTGGCCTCGTCAGTGGTGGTTCACCGATCTATTACACCGGTCTCTCCTGCCGCACCTTCGACTTCCGTGTCGGCCGGACTTTCTCACAAAATTCGGAGGGCAGATGGTGCATCCCAACCTCTCGTCGTTGAATTTGGCAGCATGGCTCCTGAGCTAGTGCAGTATGGACATTTAAATCTCCCTCTGAACTGCATGGAGATACTAAAAGAAGCGAAAAGACCATCTACACGGACTTCCTACGCGTATAAATGGAAGAGATTTTGCATCTGGTGTGCCTCTAAAGATGCAGATCCTACCTCCTGCAAGGAGGATGTCATTCTCCCTTACTTGCTGTATTTAGCACAATCTGGCCTTAATTTTCATTCCATTAAAGTTCACCTAGCAGCTTTAACTGCGTATAGGAAATGCCCTTCACAAACTTCCTTTTTCCAAATCCCTGTCATCAAAGATTTTCTGGAAGGTTTGAAGAAGGTGTTTCCTCC
This sequence comes from Triturus cristatus, assembly GCF_964204655.1. Taxonomy (NCBI): domain Eukaryota; kingdom Metazoa; phylum Chordata; class Amphibia; order Caudata; family Salamandridae; genus Triturus; species Triturus cristatus. Next base: position 154,611,221 of record NC_140580.1, read on the forward strand.
CGTTAGGCGTCCTTCACCCCCATGAGAGCTTAATGTGGCCATGAGAGCTTAATGTGGTGCTTTCTAGACTGATGAGGGAGCCTTTTGAGCCCATTCATAAGGCTTCTCTTCAGCATCTGTCCTGGAAGGCTGCTTTCCTTGTAGCCATAACATCGGCTCGCAGGGTGAGTGAAATCCAGGCTCTCTGTTGTCAAGAGCCTTACACTGTGTTTCATTCTTCTAAGATAGTCATGAGAACTCACCCTAAATTCCTTCCTAAAGTGGTGTCAGAGTTTCATGTGAATCAAACAATTTCTTTACCCACGTTTTTTCAGCATCCTTCCTCTCCTGCTGAGAGGTCCCTTCATTCTCTTGATGTTAGAAGGGTGCTGAAATTCTACTTAGACAAGACTAAGGAGATTTGTAGAACGGATCAGTTATTTGTTAACTATGGCTCTGTCAGGACTGGTCTTGCTACCTCTAAGCAATCCATCTCTAGGTGGATTGTGTCCTGTATTCAGTTTGTGTTATCAGAAAGCCAACAAGACTCTAGGTAGTAAACCTAAGGCTCACTCTACCAGAGGTAAAGCTGCTACAGTGGCTTTACTACGTAACGTCCCTATTTCAGAAATCTGTAAGACTGCCACTTGGAAGTCAGTCCATACCTTTGCTAAACAGTACTGCCTGGACTCTGATGCCAGGGCAGATGCTCAGGTTGGGCAGGCTTCGTTGAGGAATCTATTTGCACCATAGTGGGTGTGTTTGTTTCTTCCACCACTGGGGTTGTTTTTTGGGATGGGCTTGCCATTCTATTCACATGATTAGGACTATATACAGAGATCCCCTCCTACAGAAGGAGTAGTTTCTTACCTGTAACACCAGTTCTGTAGTATGGGTATCTCTGTGATAGTCATAAGCAAACCACCCTCCTCCCTGGTGGATGAAACCGTGATATCCTGGAAGCAACAGGCCTTGCTTTATACACCTTCAAAAAGAACTGAAAGTAACGGGCCTTTGGCTGTGCATCATGGAATACCGAGGGTCTCTGGAAGGATCCTTAAAGGCAAGGTATCCATTTACAGACATATAATGGCAGCCTATGGGGCATGTCTGTCCAACCCTTCATCTCTATCATGAAAAAGGGATTTTTGTGAAGGGGAGTTTCTCTATGTGTGAAACTTAGTAAAATAGTTAAATTTAACTGTTACCTGGCTATCTTTTTCACTTCAGGATGAAGTAATGGCCAGAGTAGCCTAGTTGTTTTCAGGCTGCATTATTGTCTTTTATTATCTCTTAAGTGGCTATGCAGGACTGCAGAAGAAGACAACTGAAGAGACTATATCTATTGAAGTGCTCCGTGGGTCCACGCACATGGGCGGGACTATTCACATGATTATGTCTATCACAGAGATACTCCTACTTCAGAACTGGAGTTACAGGTAAGAAACTACTCCTTACCTGGGTTCCATTTGACTAGAGAACATTTCCTGGAAGTGACCCACCCATTCCTCCTCTGTAATGTCACACACATGTACATGCCTTTCCTTTCCTAATACCAAGAGGGAATACTGTGGTTAAGTGATGAAGATAAATGTACCGGGTCCTTCTCTGTAAGTCAGTCACAAGAATCCAGGGTGTCCTAGGGAGCAAATCGGTGGAAAAGGGGGGTATCTTGAGGGGTTGGCTGTCTGTAGGGCTGACGGCGCAGGGGCAGTGCCGGATTAATCCAGTCATTCCCATCCCCAAGTGTGCATGCTCTGCTCCGAGGACTGTAGAAATGACTCGGGAAGGGCTACTATGTGTGAAGCAGGACCACAGGAGTTGTTCTGTGACTGCATGCAGGACCTTGTCTACCAGGTGAGGCCTGTTAAAATTGATAACCACACAGTCTCCTGCCATATATTTACTGGAGTTTCCAACCCACAAGACTCTTCGTACCATGTTGATAAAGCCCGTCATTCTTTGCTCCAAAGACTTGTCACTAGACAGCCAATGTTGGACTTTATTCTTGAGTTGGTCAAAGGCTTCAATGCCGCCCTGATGTAGGGCCGGGACATTTCCAAGAACCACTACATAAGGGATTGACCTCGGGGGTAGATCCAGAAACGCTAGCCTCTGCACCTGCCTTGTGTCGCTATGCGCTGCTGCCCATGTCACCTGGCAAGCCTCTCCCCACCCCCCCCCCCCCGCCCCCCCCCCACCCGGGTTGTCCCCTTGAGGTGTTAGCTAGCCGAGTCCCACCCCAGCAGGCGGCAGCAGAATGAGCAGTGGTGCAGGCTTGCAAAGCTTGGAGATCCCGTACAGCGCGTTTTAAGAGAGTCCCAATAAAGTAAATCAGAAACTCATTTGAAGCATTTGTATAGCATTTTCCTCTACATGCACCATGAGACTGAGAACAAACCTTCATTGGAATATTCTAATCCAAGAGACCAGGAGTATAATTGGTCCAAGTCTAGGTACTCTACACTTCCTGCTCTCAACACCTTATTATGGGATCCTGAGGGCTACTTTGATGAGACCAGTTGATATAAAGATTAGATTACTAAGAGAAAAAAAAAGTTGCTGTTCTGACTTTGATGGCAAAAATAATAACATAAAGTTTAATATTGTGAATACTCGACAACTGTGCTACAAATAAGAAAAATGTTTTTATAAAATTATCAAACAGAACAACTGTAAGTTCTAATATTAATAGAAACTAGTTTCAATAATGTTAGCTAATGGAAGTGTATGGAAAGTTATTGCTGAACACTAGGTGCCGAGACATTGTCAAATATTTGATATATTGGTGTTGCGATGACATGTGGGCCTTTAGGTTACTATCCACAAGTTTTGTGGCTTGTAAATCAAGCATGTTTCCCACATGAGTCACTATTAAATCCTCTTTTTTTTTCTTTTTTTTATTGAGCAGAGCCATCAAGAAGCACATTATTTACACATAAAAAAGAGAAAAAAAAACTTGAACTGAAAACATCACAATTCCATGTTCCCTCATTAGTGATTACACATAACAACCAAAAAAGAAAATACCGTCATCAAATTAACAATCAAAAAAAATAATCCCAAACCCTCGAAAATTTCTTAGTTGCCCCCACCCGTTTGGCATAAGCTTCTTCGAAAGACATTGTCCTTTTCATCTTAATCAACCATTTCTCAGAAAGAGGTATTTCCAATGATCTCCAATTTTGTAAAATCAAAGAACGGGCAACCGACATGGCAATTGCAAGAAAACATCCTTCATCTTTCGAAAGTACAGCCTCCCTAATACCTAACCCGAACAAAGCAGCTTCTGCTGAGGGTTCATACATTTTCTTAATTGCCCTACTAAAATAAGCAAAAATATATTCCCAGAACTTTTTTTAACTTGGGGCAAGAAAAAAAAATATGTCGCCATCCCCCTTCTGCTAAGGTACCACAACGAAAGCAACTATTTACCACTTATGGATATATTTTATTTAATGCTTCTGGAGTATAGTATGCCAGCCATTGGGCAAGGAAAGCCATTCTTTTATAGTTAGCAGCTCTCAAAGCCTTAATACCTAAAGTTGAAATCTTTTGCCATTCTTGATAAGAAAAAACACGTTGTGTATGAGCTTCAACTTTCTCCAGCATCTTTAACACCAAAGGGGATTCATCTTGAGAGTTCAATAAACTATACCAATTGCCCACTCCAGATAATCTCAAAACATATAATGCAGAAGCAATTCTACCTGGGGGGATGTTAAATATAAAATTGTATTTTTTTCAAAAAATTACTAACTTGAATAAATTCAAAAAAGGAAGGTTTATTGGAACCCAGAGTTCTAATCTGTATTTATTCCCAAGAAATCAACCTACCCTGAATACCCTATTGATTCACAATCCCCAAGCCAGCATCATTCCATTTTTTCAATTGAGTAGAATGAATATATAAACCTAGCTCTCGACATTCAGTTAACTTTAGTGAAAAAAAGCCAGAAAAATCTTTTTGTTTAAAGATAATATCAAGTCTATTTGAGAAATCTATTAACGTTTTGTATCTTGTTTTCTTTGGGAGTTTAGATGTCTTCAAAAAAGTAGGAAGTTGGGTTCCAGCCTCTTGGATAATTTTGATGATAAAAAAAGTTGTCAGCTCGATGCGGATTAGACAATAAACATGCTACATAATAAAAAAATGATGCATCATAATATGAACGAATATTTGGAAGTGCCAACCCACCCAGCTGAGTATCCAATTGCAAAATTGGCAGCTTAACTCTAGCTTTCTTTTTATTCCACACAAATGCCCGAATCATAGAATCAATCGCTTTGAAATAACTAACGTTAATCTTTACCGGAATGTTAGTAAACAAAAATATCTAAAGAGGTAAAATAGACATCTTAATCAAAGCCACACGTCCTATCAAAGTCAAAGGAAGATTAGACCATTTATCCAACAGTTTCTGGATCTTTATGCTGGTGGCTTCATAATTATTCTTGACCAATTCCCCATAAAGACCTGTAACATAAATTCCCAAATACCGTATGGAATCGGTTTTCCCTGCCTGTTGTTTTAGTTCTTCTGGGAGGCATGCTGACCCAGAATTTAACATTAAAATTTCAGTTTTAGAGGGATTGATTTTCTAACCCACTATTTGTTCAAATTTCTTAAATTCTTCCATTGTTGAATGCAAATTAATTTTTTCTGGATCTAGATATAAAATAGCGTCATCAGCAAAAAGTTTCAACATTGGCATTCCAATGATTGGGGATCTAATGTTCCTATTGGCTCGTAATCTGATAGCTAAGGGTTCAATAAAGAAAGTAAACAAAAGGGGGGATAAAGGGCAGCCTTGCCTGGTCCCACGATTTCTCTCTATTAACCCTGCCGGATCGCCGTTGACTATTATCTGTGCCTGTGCACCCAAATAGATATTTTTAATCAGAGTTATTACTGCAGACGGGAATCCAAACCTAAAAATTGCATAAAATAATGAATCCCAATTAACTAAATCAAAGGCCTTTTCTGCATCGACCATCATAATGCAGGCAGGTGTCTTATTAATATTAAAGTAATCTAGGGTTTGAATCAAAAAGCGGGTATTAGTCATCATCATACGGCCCGCTATAAACCCTGTTTGATCCCCATGAATCACTTCCTTAGCTGCTGAAGTGATACGTTGTGCCCAGATCTTCATAAAAATTGTATAATCGGTGTTTAATAAACTAATGGGTCGATAAGAATTCAAATTGTTGGCCTGTTTACCCTTTTTTACAAAGCTAATTACTATTGCTTTTTTAAATTCAGAAGAAACCGGCCCACCCGTTTTAATGTGATCAAATAATTTTTCCAAAAAAGGGGTCAGCTCCTTCACAAAACATTTATAAAATTCGCTCGGGATACCATCCTCGCCACAAGCCTTAGCTCCAGCCAAAGACTTGATAGCTGCCGATATCTCGGCTTCTGTAATTCTCATCTGTAGCATCGTCACTAGATGTTGAGATATTGTCGGCATTTGAAGTGGAGCAAAATACTTCTGAATCATCTCCGAATTAACTGGGTATTTAGTAGTATATATTTGTTGGAAATGATTAGTAAAAATTCGAGGAATATCAGCTCTGTCAGTAACTAATAAATTTGTTTGGGGATCTATTATTTCTATGATGCAAGCGGATTCTTGTCGAGCCCTGATTGACCAAGCTAGCATCTTACCCACCATTTGACTTTCTTCATAGACTTTCTGCGAGTATGTCTGGGAGCTATTTATTTCTTCTAAGATGAAAAAATCTCTTAATGCCTTCCTAGACTGATCCAACTGAGTCTGATTTAAGGAACCTACCGGTTTAGAAGCATGGACCAATGACTGCTGAAGCTGTGCTATTTTCCCTGAACTTTCCCTAGTTTTCTTAGCGGAGACCGCAATCATCTGCCCGCGGGCAGCGGCCTTAAAACCCCCCCAGACAGAAAAAATATCAACAGTCCCTTCATTAATGGAGAAAAAATCTTTTATCCAGCATCTAAACTCTTCAAGCCATACTGGATTTTGAAGGAGAAGGCGGTCCATCTGCCACTTGAACGTTCGCTTTTTGGAGAAACCCATTTCTATAGATACTTGAATATAAGCATGATCGGAAGAAACATTAATACCAATATCTGCTACTCTAACAATCAATGAACGTGAAACCAATAAAAAATCGATTCGAGATGCAGTTTGATGTTGGCGCGAGGAGCAGGTATATTGACGAACAGTTTGATTAAGAAAACGCCATGCATCAATTAACTGAAGATCTTCTACCAAAGCGTCAAAAAGCTTCTTAGTTTTAGGTTTCAGTTGTTTTTTCCCTCTATTTGAAGTATCCATTTTCAAATCCTGAATATAATTAAAATCACCTCCAAACACAATTTGCCCCGAGACCCCCAATCAAAAGTTTATTAAGTGTACGTAATGCAAATTCGTCATCAGATATTGGGCCATAATAGCTAACAAAATTCAAAAGCTGACCATTCAGTGAAACCTGTATCCAGATCCACCTCCCCTGGGGATCCCTTTGTTCCTGTAGAAACTCCCAGTCGAATTCACGAGAAAAATAAATAGCAACCCTCCGCATTGCAACACCCGCTGAAGCAAAAAAACACCTTGAAAACATTCCTGGAATATAACATTTTGGGGTATTAGTTTTCAGATGAGTTTCCTGTAAAAAAAGAATTTGAGGTTTTAAAGTAACTAAGCACCTTAATAAGCCACCGTATTTACGTCTATTCAGTATTCCATTGACATTAACAGAAAGAATTTGACATATGCTAGATAGACTCATTCTATCAGATAAATACAAAAAAAGAAGCAAAATATAAAAAACTCACTATACTGCCAGACTATTCTAGATTGATTCCTGAACCATTTAACGCCTTCCGGATAGCACCTGCTCATTTTTTCTATTAATCCCAACCACCCTAGCCCTGCCTCAACAAAAACCCTCCTCCCCTTAGGAAATGTCGTTAAACTCGCTATCCACAAACTCCGACCCCCCTGTGCCCGTACTGGTGCCCTGTTATTGCACCAAAGAGTGACCTCCTAAAACAAAATCTATTCTTAAAGCTCAAGACTCTGCAAATCCTTAAAGCAACTGTGCCCAAAAAAGAATTCTTAAGAAGACAAAAACAGCAGAGAAACATCCAGCAAGTTATCTTCCAATTGAAATTGCCTTAAGCATCTCCTGTGCTTCTTCTAAATGGGTAAATAGATGAAACTTCCCGTGAACTAGAACTTTAAGTTTGGATTGTTGTGCAATCAAAGCTTGTGCCCCTTTAGCTTTAAACAAATAAAGTAACTTGACAAATTCTTTACGTCTTCTAGCCGCCGCTGCTGACATGTCAGAGAATATTCTGCATTTCACTCCATTTTCAGTTTCAAACTGTCTCATCTGGATTGCCTTTGTCAGTACTTTTTCCTTAATGCGGTAATCAGCAAAGTTAACCAGTATCATACGGGGGAACTTCTCATTAGGAGCAAGATGAGCAGGGACCCGATGAGCCCTTGTTAAAGTTAGGTCCCCCGAAAATTCAGGTATCACAGCCTTCTTTATAAATGTCTCAACACACTTAAGAATATCCCCTCCTTCAATTTGTTACGGTACACCAACTAACCGAAAATTAGAGCGACGTGAAAAATTCTCAAGCTCCTCAATCTTGTTCTCCATAGTTATTTTTTCACGGGAAAATAAATCCACTTGTTGAAGAACACTATTCATTTGGTCTTCTAAAGAAGAAATCCTTGATTCAGCCTCATGAACACGACCCGGAAGACTAGCAACTGCTTCCTCTATTTTTCCCAGTCGCTGCTGGATCGATAACATTTCTAACTGCTGTGTTTTCTTCATGTCTCGAATTTCATCGAGAATCATATTTAACATCGTTTAAATATCCATCTGACATAAGGCAGCCTTCTCATCCTGGAATATGAAGTCTGATTTTTTGCTTCCTTGCTGAAACCCACTGATATCTAAATCGGACCCAGGATCTAGTAAAATAGAGTTACTTTCCAGCGAGACGTTGGTACCATAAGGAGCTAGGAGCCCTTGCTGTTCTGACGGAGCATACTGAACTTGCCTATCTGGCTGGCCCTGAGCTTGGGCCAAGATGATGCTGTTTGATTGCGGTTGAAGGTCATTTAAACTGGTATGGAGAAGAACGGGCGGAGACTGGAGGAGTGGAGTCGTAATGGCCATCTCCTCGATGGAAGCATTAGGTAAAGATAGAGTCGATGGGCCTGTAGATGGTGCCTGTGCCTGTAAGGAATGTCCTCCTAAAAGAGGAAATCCTGGAGATGGAGAGGAGAGTAACCCTGAAGAAGGTACTGATTCCATAGGTGTGTCTCAGGTTGTGGAATCCCCTGTTGCCCCCGAAGTACCCTGTTCGAAAGAATCACTTCTCGGTTTATCAGTCAAAGTAATGGGAAGTAGCACCTTCTTAACAAAAAGAGGAAAGTCTCTAGAATTTTTCTGCTCCTGATTTACCCGAGCATTAGTAATCCCAGTAGAAATAGTCGAGTTTTGGTCCCTGGGAGGAACTTCTGCAGACTCCATCGGTCTTATCTCTTTTAAAGGGGGATCATCAATCTCTGAACTTTGAGAGCTAGCGGAGGACTCAGCATGGTGCAGTTTGTTTCCTCCCTTGGACTGGTTCAGCTTGGCTTTTGCTGAACGTGCTTTATTTTTTGCAGCAATCGCAACATCCACTTTCGCTGCTGCAGCCGCCAGCTTGAGCTGTTTCGTCATTGTGTAATTTATTAGATTAACTCTACCATCCAAGTTCTAAATTCTTGTCGCCGAGGATACTGATCCCGCTTTCGCGCCCTCCTCCTCCTACTACTACTCAACACAGTTTTAAATTAGCTCCTTTTTTTTCAGCCTTTCAGCTCCAGAAGTGTATTTCTTAATAAAAAAATAAATAAAAAACAAATTTCCACAATTGTTCGCAGCTTAGCACCTTCAGAGCAAGTCGCAAGCCAGAACTAATCAGTCTCTCCCAAGGATTCATCCGGTAAGAGCAGCTATATATACACGCCACACTCCCAATGCTCACCTCCTGATTGAGTTGAAAAGCCGCCGGTTTAGCCAGCACAATTCCACCTTCATTCACCGGTCTCTTTTTTTTTTTTCCCCTTTACACTGAAACAGGTGCCTCCGTGATGAAAACGCCATTCTGAAAGCTCACAAATGCCAAAAAGGAAGGACGCAAAGAACTAGCTACAGCGGCCAGCCCCACACACAAGGTCCACAGGGCTAAGCCAAAGACATCCGCAAGATGGAATCGTTGCCTCCCAAAAGGTGAAGAGAAAACATCGAGTGATTCCGTTTTCCCCAGTGCCAGCCAGATCCAGCTCCAAAAAGTGGTTGGTGAGCGGTAAACGGCACTCGAAAAATGCCGTGAAGCAGAGCCGAAGCGAGGAAGAGATCAAACTGGAGCATCCGGCATCAGCGTTCTCCACTTCTGACCCGCAGAGTCGCCATTAACGAGAGGGGGAGGAGCATCACTGAAGCTACGCGCTAGCGGGAAGCACCGTAGTCGCCCATCGCCCGAGCCTCTTGTTGTCTATTAAATCCTCATCATACTGATTGATGAAAAAGGCAGAAGTTTATTCAAGCATCACTACATTCCATGGCATGAGCCACAGTTCTTCAAATGTTAGATTACAGCACATCCCCTTTATAATAAAAGAAAAAAAATCATGAAAAGGAGAAGAAATATATAACATAAAATTAACAACTGCAAAGGTATAGTAGATGCTATAATAACCTGGAGAAACAAAAAGCATACCATAAGCATACCATTAGCATAAAACATAATCCTTCAGCTTAATGGGCAGATATCTGCACCTAACCCCAACAAGGTATAGTGAATGTTATAATAACTTGAACCATAACATTAGTATAAAACATAATCCTTCAGTTTTGTAGGCAGATTTATACACTTTCTCGCAGAATTGCTTGCTTCACCGTCACAAGCATCTTCACACAGAGGATCACAACTATCAGAAGAAACGGGTACTTAGACACTATGAGGCTTGCCCATAAACTTCACCAGCCTGGACATACTCCACGTACTGCCAGTGTCCACTTTCACAACATTCTTTCTTATAGCAATGATAGTATAAGGACCCATAAAGCTTGTGATCCCTTTACTGGTGTGCCTAGGTTTCTTCACTAAAATTTGAGCACCAAGACACCACTTCCTTCTTTTTACAGACATTTTAGTATCATACCTTAACTTGTACTTCCGCTGATAGTCAACAAGTCTAGATCCTCTTGTTTCAATAGAAATATCCTCACCGTTAGATCCAGGCAACCAGGCCGGATTAAATTTAGAGATAGATTTCCTTCCCCTTAATTCTTCAAAAGGGGACTTCGGCGTGACTAACAGTGCGGTGAGCCCACCATGTATCTCTCAAAACACTACTGAATGACAGCCTTGATTCAAGTGCATGTTGAGCACAACTTTTAACTACTCTATTCATTCTCTTAGTTAAACCATTGGCCTTCGGTGCATACAAGGCTGTTTTTTGGTGAACTTTGCCAAGATCTTTAAGAAACATGTGCATTTCTTGGGACACAAATTGCACCCCATTATCTGTGACTAAGAACTTCGGAACACCTTCAGACACAAAGACATCTTTGAGAAAATCAATCACTGTTTAGTATTGACAACAGACACACACTTCGTCACCACCCACTTAGAGATATAATCTACTAATATGATGACAAACCTTTCATAGGAGGGCATAAGTTCGAAAGGACCAACTATGTCCAACCCTAACTTAGACCACACATTATCAGGAACCTCTGCAGGAGACAAAGGTGCATGACTGGTGACATGAGATTTGTCATTGGTGGCACAGGATAAGCAAACTTTGACTACACTTTTGATCATGTGATCCATACCTGGCCACCAGTATCGCTCTCTCACACGAGCTTTAGTGAGACTTCTTCCCAGATGACCATGGTGGGCAAGATGAATTATCTTGTCCCTAAAATCGACGGGAGGGACTATCCTGTCACTCCTCATAAGATTGCCACAATAAAATGACAAATCATCTTTTACAGACCAAAACGATCTCATCTCATGATCAAGAGTCTTGTAGCCTGGCCGTCCTTGGTTAATCCACGTCTTGAGGGAAGAAAACACTTTGTCTTTTCTCACACTGTCCAACCATTCCTTATTGGACTAAGCCGGTTCTGACACCCAACTCACACTTTCAACCTCTACATCATTCTGCACACACTCTAAAGGCAGACGAGACAGACAGTCAGCAGATCTGTTACTTCACGCCTTCCATGTGTCGGATGGCCCCCGGCCGTCTGACGTCACGGTGGGTGTGTGCGTCGGATGGCTGGGGGCCGTCCGATTTCCTCATGTGTAAAATCTGCCCACACAGCAGGGAAATTTGCGTCGCAGCGAACGAGTTAAACCAGGTATGTATTGTACTCGTAAATTATATTCTTGAAGTCCCTCACTCCAGCGTTTAAGTCTAGGAGTCATGTGTTCATTATTATGACACGAGAAAACCTGCACGAGCGGGCGATGATCAGATCTGACCAAGAATGGACTACCCCAAAGATAGAATTTGAAGTGTCTTACAGCCCAATACACGCTTAAAGCTTCCCTTTCAATACAGGAGTAATTGGCTTCAGCATCCCTGTGTGCCCTAGAAACAAAAGCAACAACTTTCTCTTCTCCCTCCACCACTTGAGAGAGCACCAACCCCACACCTTTAAGGCTGGTTTCTGTGGTCAAAATAGTTCTCCGCTTGACATCAAAATGCTCCAACGTGGGCATCTTCCCAATTTCACACTTAATGTCAAAAGCTTTCTGATGTTTACTCAACCATCCAAGATGCACTCCTTTCTTGAGTAAAGCCCTGATAGGCTCAGCTACACTTGCAAATCCTGATAAAAAGTTAGAATAAAACTCCACGAGTTTGAAGAAGAATCTGACTTGGGCCTTATCCACAGGAGTGGGAGCTTTCACAATACTCTCCACAAGCTCCATTTTTGGTTGAATTCTCTTTCCTGAGATGACATGCCCAAGATACGTAACTGATTTCAAACCAATGCAACGTTTCTATTTCTTCAGAGTAAGCCCTCTTTCTTTCAACCTCTTCAACACACCAATTAAAGTCGCACCATGTTCCACCTCATTCTTCCGATAGATCAAAATATTGTCTTGAAAGAACAGAACATTACTCATATCACCAAGGACTGTCTTCATGACTCTGGAAACAAGCCGCTGCCGAGGCTAACCCAAAGGGCATTCTCAGAAAGCAGTAAGCCACAAAGGTGTTACAAAGGACGTCAAAGGTCTCGAATCCTTATGCAATATGATCTGGTGATAGGCAGATGATAAATCAAACACGTGAAATTATTTGGCTCCTTTAAGCATGCTGATCAACTCTGAAATATCAGGAAAAGGCTGGCAATCAACCCAAATCCGTTCAATCAGCCTTAAGTCCACACACATTCTGACACTGGCACCACGATCCTTCGGAGCCAAAACAATGGGAGCCAACCATTCCGAAGCTCTATCTCTTCAATGACCCCCAAATCCAACAATCTCTTGAGCTCAGCCTTCAAAGGCTCCACCATCATATTGGGTACTCTCCTCACCTTATGTACACAGGGCACAGCTTTATCCTTTAGAATGATGCGATGCTGAAAACCTTTAAGGCATCCCAATGCGTCAGTGAAAACTTCAGGAAACCTGTCATAGTACTTTTCACCACAATTCTCATAATCCACCAGCATGACCTGATCTTTAGGATCAATCGCACACGGATTCAGTATAATGCCAAGATCACGCTGGTGTCTCCACCCCAATAAGTTATCACCTCTTTCCGCTGCATAGACTTTTCCAATTGTGTGTCTGTTCTTAAATTGGATTCTGGTTTCAATGTATCCAAGTACATTAATCCTTGCACCTCCATAACTGACAGGTGTTAGAAATGGGATTTTTGGTCAGCTAGGGCATGTGCCAAAGTCGGCAGAAACTAACAAACTAGTCAGGATAAGGGAGTTACACTCCTAAAATAACCCCTGCTCACCCCCTTGGTAGCTTGGCATGAGCAGTCAGGCTCTTAGAGGCAGTGTGTAAAGCATTTGCACATAACCAACAGTAATACAGTGTAAGCACTACAAAAGGACACCACACCAGTTTAGAAAAATATCCAATATTTTTATATAAGTAAGACAAGACCAAAAGTGATACAAATCCACAATACATCACTTGAAAATCTTTGGTTATCAAAATAAGCTTAAAAGATAGTTCCTTGATGTCGATAGCTCCGTCCGGGGCTATCACAGCGTCGTGAGCAAACAAATCCAAACAGTTCTGGCTGACCGCGGCGTCGCGGGCCAGTTACGATGTTGAGAAGACCCGCAAACAGTACCTTTTAGAAATGCAGGGCATCTGCGACCTCTCGTTGAGTTTCCGAAAGCACGGCATCACCAGGCGTCGGTTCCGGAGGTCGGTGCAGGAGTCGTTGGGGCCCTCGAATTCAGACACGTTGCAGATCGATCTCCCCTCTGTTGGAGTCAGGAGCGCTGGCGTCGGGTGCTGTGATGCAAAGTGCAGCGGTGCGGCGTGCGGCGCCCTCAGGTCGTGGTGTGAACAGCGGCTCGGTGGTCATCAGATGGCGTAGTCGGTGAGACCAGGGCCGCGGTGTGAAGTGAATGCGGTGCTCGTTGCGGTGCTGGCAGGTCACGGTGCAAGCAGCGGTGTCGTTGTTGCTGAAGTGCTCTCGTTGGCTGACTAACTGGAGTCGATGGCTGCGGTGTGGGATGAGGGCAGTGCGTCCTGTAACTTTACGAGTGGTGCCCTCGAACCACGGTGCAAACAGCGGCGTTGATTTCGGCGTGGAGCATTGTCATTGGGGAGGCCAAGGCGTCATCGTGAATATAGGTGGAGTGCGGTACACACAGGTCGCGGTGCGATCAGCAGCTCAGTGGCAGCGTCAGCAGGCGTCGTCGGTGAGACCAGGGTCACGGTGCGGCGGTGCCCTTTGCGGTGCCTTCAGGACTCAGTCGGACACTGCATCGGCTTGATTTTTCTTCTGTTGCAGCACAAAACACAGTTCTCTGTGCTGAGGGCAGAAGAGTTTGAAGTCTTTGTTGTGCCTGAGATTTTGTGAATAGGGGGCAAGCTCTACCTCAAGCCCTTTGAGAAACTCACAAAAGTAGATTGCAGAAAGTCCAGTCCTTTCACTGTCCAAGACAGAAGTAGCCACTGCAGGCCAACACAGCAAAGCACACTGCAAAGTGGTAGTTCCTCCTCACACCTTATCCAGCTCTTCTTCTTGGCAGTCTTCTTTGCCCAAAAGAGTTCTAAAGTTCAGGGGTCTGGGCCCCAATATTTATATCCCAAAATCCTTTGATCTCTTTTAGGCAGAGTGTGTCTGTGCCCGGCCAGAACCAGTTGTGCCTTCTCTGGTGTGACTTCCTGACAGGTGGTGGAGACTGCATTGTCAGAGGCAGATCTAATGTTCAGACCCTGCTGAACATAAGCATCATACTTGGTCGTGGAGATTCTGTAATCTGTAGTCTCCCCTTTTCCCAGATGCGTTCTGTGTGAATGTTGTATGAGTCTGTATGTGTTTGAATGAGTTTTGTATTTTGTCTTATCGGTATATATAAATGTTTTTTCTCCGGGGGGGTTTTCCTGTTCGACAGTATATTGTATGTACCTTTGAATCCTATGTGGAAATACTGTTGACTTTTATCTATATTATCTACTGGCAGTCACCAGTAGGTAGTTAGAGTTAGGTCCTTTTTTTCCGTAGGAAATTCGCAACATTCTAATTGGAATAACGTTGGCGCCGATTGACGAATCTTCGGAAAATGTTCCAAACTTTTGGCCAGCTCCGGTCCGCTCCTATCCTGAAAATTTCACGGTGATTCGTCAAGCGGGGGCCGAGAAAAAAGGGGGGTCCCAAAACACGTTTTCCCCAGGCATTTTCTCATAGGACCTGTCAACGCAGCTACAGCCCGAACTGCTGAACGGAATTACACCAAATTTGGCAAAGAGGTAGTCCTCAGTTGAGACTCGTGCCTTTTGCTTAAATGGTGTAAATCCGTTCAGTAGTTCCTGAGAAAATTAGAGTTAAAAAGATAGATATATCTGGGCGGAGCCTAACCACACATCTCATCGTGAGATCTGATTGGCTATCAGTACTTCATCCAAGAACTGTTAGCAGCCATCTTGGGACCAATATACATGATAGCACCTCATTAAAAAGCATTGCAGTTAATAGAAGGTTTTAAGACTTTAGTTATATTCTAAATCATTTGTTGATGGTACCATACTCATTTTAGGAATTGTGGTGTGTTCTAAGGTTATTTTACCATGTGAAAAAGCCTTCTGCTGTGATATCTTGAATCATGTTTGAGAGAAAACTATTTTCTCATGCTTTTCCCACAGAGGTTTGGAAGGTGATCTATAAGCTAAACTGAGAGCATATTTTCTGTAAATCCACATTATCTTTCTCAGTCATGTGAGAATGAAGTCTGACATTCTCAGTAAAACATGTACATCCAACAAGGGCAGAGACTGTCAGTTGATTCCTTTGTGTTCTACTGCAGCTTCCCAGAGTGTTCTAAAGAACAACTAGAGCGCTAACAGTCCTACTTATGACAAACTTATTGCACACCTGAAGCCATCTTGATTGGAATAAAGTGGTAACTCTTAAAACATTCAATTTAAAAAGGAACACAATGAGGGGGTTCATTTTGCCATAGAAAGTATGATTAGTGCAGCAGAAAGAAAAATTAGAGCACATTTTGAGTGACTTCTCAAATCCTCTTCAATTTCATTAAAAAATTCTGACATGCAGACTGAAACATGCACTTTCAATACCAGCAGCAGACTTCCCTGGTGAGCAGTAGCTTTACTACAGTGATTTAATAAGCAACTAGAGTGATAACATTCTGAATTTATGGCAAAAGTGTAACACATCTGAATGCCTTCTTAATGGAATCAAAGTAAAAAACTGAAAGTATTTCCTACTGAGGAGACTGTAGTAAATGAGGAAATTAGGAAACTTCATAACAAATAAGTCTCCCAAAAGGGCGACCAGAGTCAAAAGAGCCCAAATGTAGCCCAAATATCACCCAGATGTAGCCCAAGTATAGCCCAATGACAGAATGTCCCAGAGTGTTCTAACGAACAACTAGAGCGCTTACTGTCTGAAGCCATCTTGATTGGAATAAACTGGTAACACTTAAAACATTTAATTTAAAAAGGAACACAATGAGGGGGTTCATTTTGCCATAGAAATTATGATTAGTGCTGAAGAAAGAAATATTATGGCACATTTTGAGTGACTTCTCAAATCCTCTTCTATTTCATAAACCAATTCTGACATGCAGACTGAAACATGCACTTTGAATATCAGCAGCAGACTTCCCTGGGGAGCAGTAGCTTTACTACAGTGATCTAATGAGCAACTAGAGTGCTAACATTCAGAATTTATGGCAAATGTGTGACACATCTGAATGTCTTCTTGATGGAACCAAAGTAAAAAACTGAAAGTATTTCCTACTGAGGAGACTGCAGTAAATGAGGAAATTAGGAAACTTCATAACAAATAAATCTCCCAAGATGGCCACCAGAGACAAAAGAGCCCAAATGTAGCCCAAATATCACCCAGATGTAGCCCAAGTATAGACCAATGACAGAATGGCCCAGAGTGTTCTTAAGAACAACTAGAGCGCTTACTGTCTTACTTATGACAAAAGTATGGCACACCTGAAGCCATCTTGATTGGAATAAACTGGTAATACTTAAAACATTTAATTTTAAAAGCAACACAATGAAGGAGTTCATTTTGCCATAGAAATTATGATTAGTGCTGAAGAAAGAAAAATGATGGCACATTTTGAGTGACTTCTCAAATCCTCTTCTATTTCATTAAAAAATTATGATATGCAGACTGAAACATGCACTTTTAATACCAGCAGCAGACTTCCGTGGTGAGCAGTAGCTTTACTACAGTGATCTAATGAGCAACTAGAGTGCTAACATTCAGAATTTATGGCAAATGTGTGACACATCTGAATACCTTCTTGATGGAATCAAAGTAAACAAGCATTGGCATAGCCAATAGGTCTCGCTTTTGGGACCTTTTAAGTCTATAGTTATGCAGCACAATATCCTTGGTGCAACAACATCAACTGTTGCATGGCTAAACGCTTATAAGGTACAAGGTTTAGCCATGCAACAGCTGATGTTGTTGCACCAAGGATATTGTGCTGCAAAACTAAATACTTATAAGGTCCCAAAAGCGAGACCTATTGGCTATGCCAATGCTTGTTTAAAGTGGAACAAGAAAGATTGCATGAAAGCGGGTGCCGTGAAACAAAATGTGGCGCCCGTGCCTATAAATGTATTGCGTGTTTGCGAGCAAAGGAGCATGCTAGTAAATAAGTAATTGGCGCCCGGCGCTAGCGCCATGTTAGCAAATAAGTAATTGTCTCCTTTAGTAAGTGGGAAGAGACGTCTGCGAGGAGTTCTTGCAGCATGTTCAGTTGCAATGGGGGGCAGAGGCTCGGTCTTGCTGGGCTCCCTCCCACCCCACCCACCTCTTAAAACATGCAGTTTGATCAGTAGCAGCAAAAGTTGATCAGCAGCGCTGCTGCTGCTTTTTAAACGTGGACCAAGAAAGATTACATGAAAGCGGGTGCCGTGAAACAAAGCGCGGCGCCCGTGGCCATAAATGATATTGCCTGTCTGCGAGTAAAGCAGCATGCTGGTAAATAAGTGATTTGCACCCGGAGCTGGCGCCATGTTAGTAAATAAGTAATTGTCGCTGGGCATTAGTGCACATAAAAGAAATTGCCTAGGCGGGCGCCATGTTCCCACAAGCGTTGGCCGCATTTCGCAGCGATCGCCCGTAAGTGGTGCGTGAGTGTGTGTAGCAGGAAGTGGGATAAGGGAGGGGGGTAGCATGGTGTGCACTTTTGCGGCCGCTTTGATGTTCTCAGTGGCTGCGCGTCTCACTGAGAACATCAAATCAGCCGCGAAAGTGATCACGATGGACGACAAATGGTGCGCGTGCCCGGCGCACATGCACTGTAGGTGAAGGCCTCAAAGAAGCACTAGTTTGCACTTCCAAATGCCGCTTACTAAAACTCTCGCCAGTGCAGCGCTAAAGCGCTGGCTCAGGCGAGACCTAAAAACTGAAAGCATTTCCTACTGAGGAGACTGCAGTAAATGAGGAAATTAGGAAACTTCATAACAAATAAATCTCCCAAGATAGCCACCAGAGATAAAAGAGCCCAAATGCAGCACAAATATCACCCAGATGTAGCCCACATGTAGCCCAATGACAGAAGTGTTCAAAACACTTATTTTTTGTGTATTTGCAGTTTTATATAGTGCAGACTTGTCAGGTATTGGAGTGCTTTACATGAGCATTGGTTACATCACACAAGATTAAATTCATTTTGGTTGTAGACATGGGGAGATTAAGTGATTTGACCAAAATCGCAGAATGTTAAGCTGAAGCAGAAACTCCAACCTGGTTCCCCAGTTGCAAAGTCTGCAGCTCTGTAAGTAACACCACATCCTCTCCCCCAAGTGGTCAACTGGATAAAAAACATAAAGATTACAAATAATTTAAAAGTTCTTTGTCGCTATTTGAATACTCAGAAAATATGTCCTCATTTTAGTTTTTTAGAGCACTAACCATAATTGTGATGCAAATAAGACCCTCTCATATATGTAATTTCTAAAGGAAATGCTCTAGGTATTACAGTTTTGATTACATTAAGATGATGTCAGGCGTTCCACACTTTTGTAATAAATATAGAATGTTAGCAATCTAGTTGTTCATTGGGATACTGTTGAGAGGCAGGGGCACGGACACTGAAAATTGAAGGCAGGATGGAGAGTGCAGAGGCAACAATTTGACCACACTGGGCCGGCAGGAAGGGCAGTGGCAGCACAACAGACTATGGAGGGCAGTGGAAAGGGGGTGGCAGGGGCAACAAACCAACAATACAGGACTGGCAAGAGAGGCTGTGGCAATATAATAGACCATTGTGGGCAGAAGAAAGAGGCAGTGGTAGTACAACCATACATGCCAACAGACCCGTTTCAGCCAGGAAACGTCCAATGTTTTTAAGCTCAAATGGGCTTTATTTGATCTGTCTCCTGTCTACAATCTCCTCTTTTTCAATGTAACTCAAAGGGGAAAATCAATACCCCAGTTTTTTTTACAAAATCTCCCTCTTACCAAGTTCAAAATGTTCGCAAGTATGGTATATTGGATCATGGTAGGCAGGAGGAATTGGGGTAGGGACATGAACTTCGATAACAGAGGACAGGAGGGACAGGGAGAGGTGCACCAAACTGACCCTACAGGACAGGCATCAGGATTTGCAGCAGTCCAATACACCACACAGGGCATGCGGGACGGGAGTGCAGCACAACAATCCATAGAAAGCAATAGGGAGGGGACAGGACCATGCACATGGACAACAGAGAACAGAGGGGAAAGAGGCAATGGTAGCTAGCTGACCATAATGGACAGACAGGAGAGAAAGCTGCAGCATAACAGACCATAAAGGGCAGGAGGGACGGATCAGGGGCATTACAATGGAACAGACAAGCCAGGAGGGAGGGAATAGGGGTCTGCACATGGAAACGGAGGGCTGGGGGCAAGGGGGCAGGGCAGGAGCAGCCAGATGACCATGGCGGTCAGGCAGGATGGGCACTAGAAACAAGACACACCATGGAGAGCAACAGTGAGACTATGATGGCATACACACAGACCATGGAGGGAAGGTGGGAGGGGGTCAGGGGCAGCTAGCTGACCACATAGGGAAGGTGGGAGGGGCCATGGCAGCACAGAAGACCATGCATGGCAAGCGGGAGGGTTAGTGGCAGCACAATGGCTATGATGGGCAAGAAGGAGGGTGCAGGGGCATGCACAAAGGACCATGGAGGATAGAAGGGAGAGTCAGGACCTGGGCACAGAGAAGAGAGTTCAGGGGAAGGGGCCTCACAACAGACCTCGCAGGGCAAGCAGGAGGAGCAGTTGCAGCACAACAGATCAGGGAGGGCAGAAGGGTGTGGCAGTAAAATGGACTATGGAGGACAGGAGGAAGGGGAGAGGGGCATGGCATGTGTACAGGCAGGGTGGAGGTGGCAGGGACAGGTTACAGTCATCTGACAATGCTAGGCAGGTGGGAGGGGAGTGGCAGCTCAACAGAACACTCCGAGTAGATAGGAGTGGCAGGTCCATGGAACATGGTGGGCAAAAAGGATGGAGCAGGGGCAGGCAAAAAGACATCAGAGGGCCGGTGGAAGGAGAATAGGGGCAGCAAGCTAAGCACAGAGGCTAAGCAGGAGGTCAATGATGGGCCATAGAATTGGGCAATGGAGGGCAGGAGGAGTGGACTGGTACATCATGCTAAATGGAGGGCAGTGGCAGCACATCAGACCATGCATGGCATACAGAGGATAGGGAGGAGGTGGATGGGGCAGCAAGCTAACTGTTCAGAGAAGGTGGGTATTAGGAACTTTATTGTTTTTAAAATGTGTGTCTGTTCGAACTCCTTAAAATATGAACAAGTATGCAGCATAATCTCACTTTTATTCAGGAAGAAGAGGACGTTTGTGACTGTGACTCCGGGCTCACTTGGCAGAAACACCCCCTGACCCTCCACCCCCATTGCAAAATGTAATGCCCGTGAAAAGGGTAGGTGGACGCAGTGTTATATAGAAGATAGTCCTGAGAGCACGATTGAAAATGAAAACTAGATATAGTATATGGTATAAACTATGCACCAAAAAGTGTGATATAAGATGAACTGGGGCGTGAAATTTAATATGCAATACATTGTGCGCAATGACAGATTCATTGGAGAGCGCGAGATAGCACAGGCACTAGTGCGTGCTATGCGATATGCGCCTTGGAGTGTAATATGCACAGGGCAGTGTTGTGTAACCTAACTAGTCTCTCATGTTGTTATATAAAATATGTGCTGGGGAGTGTGACATTGCATATGCTCTGTGACAAAGATATGGATCCCAGATTGTAATATGTATGGCATAGCGCTATGAAGTACTGGGTATTTTAAGCCCAGCGGTGCAGGGGAACACACCCTATGACTTCGGGGTTCTTCCTGTTTCAGACCTACAGAAACACAGAGTCTTCTGGGTGAAGTCAAAGATCAGTTTATTGGCTGCAGACCAATTACAGGTATCCTAGAAGTACAACAGCGTGTATGTTCTCAGGAGACTGCTAAAAATCACAGAAACAGGCTTCTCCTTAAATACAAAATATCCTGCTTCAGGCATACATTCCTAGGTTTACGATATGGCCATATAAAGTATACATTACAAACAAAAAGGCAGAGTCATGATGACCATCCCACATTCCAGTTAAGCCAGCCCGCAATTATTTACCCAGCAAGGCTCAGATCCCACATCAGATATCGATAGGCCCCAATAAACATGAGCATCTCCTGTTTGGAAAACAAGCCATAAAGCAGGAACAGTCAGGTGATAAAGAGATTAGCTGGAGGCTCGTGTTTAATGTAAAGGCTTTATGGTGTGTCAAGCCCTGATGCTAATCACAGGTGGCCAGAGGACGGGGAACTCGTGAGACCGGACTGACCTGGGGCAGCGGAGCCAAGCTGCCCCAGGTCACAGAGAAGTCAAAGGAAAACACATGTGCTCTAAAAGGCTCGTATTTGCTCCATGCTATGTAGCCTATGTGAGGGCAACCATAAGATGGCCACCGCTCTAAGATGGAACCCACGTAGTGATGTATAATAGCGTATACACAGTGCATTCATAGCTAAAACGTTATACAAAGCACTTGTACATACCGCATTGACCATTCGCGGTTCGCTAATACCGGGATAGACAGGGGTAGGGCCCTGTCTCCTACGCGGTCCCAAATTGCAAAGTACGACAGACCCTCCTTTTGCCCTTACATAGGCAATAACTACACTCATTTCAATCCGAGTCTAGGTCAATATTCACGAAGTCATGGAGATGTTGCTGTAGCATCATCCTATTACTTAGCTCGTCCCTCGATACAGGTTTCCTTACACATAATGTAGCACAGAGGCCACATATCGCAGGAGCACACTGAATGCACAGACAGAACAGGAAAAGGATGGCTAAGATCATTCCAATGACCATCAGAACTTTCCAACCCCAGGCAGATATCAGTTCCCAGAACCACCCCACCAGTGACCAATCTCCTTTATCCACGTGTATGGACTCAGATATTTTATGTAGTTTGGAGATGGCTTGATAAACTGTTGGAGCGTTGTCTGGTATGAAAATGCAACAACTAGATTGGATAACCTTACATACCCCACCGCGGTCTGCAAGTATGACGTCTAGAACCATGCGGTTCTGCAAAGTCATGAGGCGATCCGCTTGGAGCTCAGCTGTTAAATTACCAAGGGCACCAGCCGTAACATTAACAGTGGATTCAACCACACAAGTCAGCTGTCTCAGGTTCCTACTATTGACCATAGGTCCCCAAAACGGCAGGAAACCCAAAAAGAAATCTCCCGCTTCCTGACCGGCAGTATCCTCCTTACTAATCACGCCTCTCACAACTCTGGTCTTGTGATAGTCAGAGGCAGCAGTAAATGTTGGCGGTAGCAGATTTGCAATATAACATGTGCCCGAGAAATCAGGGGGCAACCATGTATATGCTCGGTCATTGCAGATAAAATATGTACCCTTGGCAGCCAAAAACGCAGGGGAAAACTGTGACGGAAAAGTGTACGTTTCAGTACAGTCACTTCTTCCCAGTTGAGCTCTAGGATTCTGACCATTACCTTGCAAACAGAACCGACCTATGTGGGGTACGACCCAGATTGGGGATGAGATTTTTCGCTGTCTTTCACCCAGACTAATACTATACCCCGTTGCGTTCCACCCTACATAAGCTCTCAACTCTTCTTTGGGAATAGATGAGTATGCGTCGATATCTCTGCTCATATCGGCAACTCCTTTCGTTAAAGCTTTGTTATTAGTGCTAGGTCTGATGGAACGCGGTTGTCGCGGGGAGTACGCATCTAGTGCATAGAGAAACATGGTCTGGAATGCCCATGACGATCCATTGTAACTATACGGCAGCACTAGATAAGGAATACCCTTATTAATGGTATGTGGCATTAAACCACACACCCAGCAATTGGTTGTATTCATGACTAGTTGGTGCTGGTGCAGGAGCTGAATAAACGAGTTATTCACAAACTCTGATCGTCTAGCTTGTTCGTGTTCAGGCAGAGGGTGAAAAGAGTGTGAGGAGACAGTAGGAGGAGGTATAGGCTGTACAGTGGGTGCAATGGGCTCTTGAGAGGAGAAGAATACAAATCCTACAGTAAACACTACCATACTACATAATACAAACAGGCATAAAAATACAAAACGTTTGCTCTTCATTATTTTACACATTCTTGCTTTAAAGTTCATTTCCTCAGCGGATCTCTCCATCTTGAAAAACTCCATCCTCTAATCGTGCCGCTCGCGGTGGGTGAGTTTCTTCTGCTGAGGAGTACGCCTGTCAGTCCAGTGAACGCCCTAGACCAACCAGAACCGTTGACCTAACGTCTTCGGCCTGTACCCCAAAGTCTTGGCACCGCGACCCTGCGGCTGAACCCGGATGGTGGTTCGAAAAACAAAAATCAAGAAAGTCCTTCAGATGGGAGAGCTCTGGTTATCAAAAACAAAAAGGGTAAGGAAAAAGAATATTTATTTGTCCATAGGCCTTGTGTAGGAGAGTAGGGTCTGCTTTCTATGTTCACCCCCACTTTTTGCTTTTGCTTTACTGGTTTCCGACTTAGATGTGGCTGTGGGCCTGCTAATCAGACCCACAGCCCTGCTGTTCTCTCTCTAAATTAATACTATGTACTTTAGGTACATAACCCATTTGGATAGGATCACCTTATTGGCCCCTGTACAGTGTACCCTAGGTACCCAGGGCATAGGTGTACCCTAGGCCTACCAGGGGCTGCAGCATGTATTATGCCACCCCTGGCCTGGCCTTCCATTTTTGACACAACTGGCTGATCACTCAGCTGGGGCAAGGTCGTGTAATCACCCCTTGCTTAGGTGTAGTATTCCTATACCTAACTTGCATATAGACACATGTGTACCTATCAGTCACTCCTATGGCAGGCCTTAACAATCCTGGAGGCAGAGTGCTTGGTAACATGTGAGATGGTGCTCTAGCATGAGCTGAGCCTGTCTGCAGCTTTCGGAACCAAGTCCTTATAGCTGTTCTATGATATAGCCTACCATATACTCTTAAAGTGCCTTATAATCTTAGACGGTTATGGTAACTATGGTTTGGCTTTATCGAAACATGTTGTGTAAGGTGTCTAACACTGCGGAATAATACCCCCATGCCATTTCTGGACATGAGGATATTATTCCCCCCTTTTAGAGGGAAAGACATGTTAAAATCATACTTCACTGTTAGCCTCTGACCAAAGCCTCAGCATCACAAAATGGATGCTGCTGCCACGACACAAGTCTGACCTCCTGCAGCTGGGAGTGATCCCAGCCAGGGAGGCCTGGACAATAGGTTTCCTGCTTGGGGAGGTGCTAGCACCTCCCCAGACAGCCTTTAGTGTATTGGGGCAGGGTGGGCTGAAAGGAATGAGACATGCCTGGGGCACACAAGGTGTTCCTTGCATAGTCCAGTTCAAACCGGCGCTGGGGCACTCCAGCCCCAGCTCTGGCGCGAAACTGGACAAAGGGAAGTGGGTGTAACCACCCCCTCCCAGGTCCCACCCATAAGGCGTGACCTAGCAGGTATCCCAGCCCCCCAGATTAGTATAAGAGTGGGAGTTGGGCCTCAAGACTTTAGATTATCCTGAACCTGCAAACTTGAACAGAAACTCTGGACCTTCGACATTCGACGAAAGAAGAAGACTGAAGAATCTCCCTTGTGGCCAAGGAGTGGCTACCCTGTGCAAACAGGCACCATCAAGAGACTACCCTTTGCTTTGCCCACGTTCTACGAGGAACCAACTGCAGAGCCTGACCAGAGCCTTGACTTCCAGACTTCTCCGACCCTGATCCACATCCACAGCAAAGCTGAGATCCGTGGAGGCGACGAGCGACGTGGGACCGGCTACCTGGGAAAAGTGGCTAGTAACTTCAAGCGCAGCTTCTGAGGCACCCTCGAAGTTGTGCACCGGGGATTGAGAAGCCCCAACCCCAAGCACCATCTGCACCAAAGATCAGCCCCCCACACTCCACGAGTCCTGCGTGGGGCCCTTCTGCATTTTCCTGCTTGCCGCGTCTGTCCGGTTGCTTGCCCGCTGGCTAGTGGCCTTTGTGACGACGCACCCTGAAATCTTCTGCGCTGGTTTGGCTCCTCCAGACTGGCTCCCGCTTCTCTGCAAAGAAGAAGCACCCCAGACCTTCCTGGTCTGCACCAGAAGCAAGTCCTCCGTTCTTCGTGGGTTCCGCTTGCCAAGGCTTGGTGAGTCCTAGTCCAACTTCGACGCCGCCGACAGCAAGAGCCTTCATGGGACAGCTCGCCTCCTGGTCCTGGTCGTCCTCAACGCTTCCTGGTCCTCCTGGCTGCCGCGACAAGCTTCACCTTCACCTGCAATCTTCACGACATCGCCTGGTTCCTTCCTGGTTCCACGTGGTCACTGGCTAGTGACCTTGACTCTGTCCCTTCTGCTTGCAGGTCTCCTCTCTTCTTGATCCCAGCCTTGGGATCCACCGGACACTCTTCACTGACTGCCTGTCAGCATCTTTCTTCAGGCATCCATAGGAGTCGATGACGAAAACCGACGCATCTTCACCCCTATGCACCCGCAGCCTGTGGGCTAGGTAACTTGGGTACTCCGGTGCTCATCAGGATAGTGACTATCCTAGTGTCTAGTTTTCCAGTCTCGACTTCCTAGCTACTCCGGAAGTGTCCTAAATCTATCGTTTTCTAAACTGTACTATTGCTAGTGACTTTTACGCATTACGCGTGAGTGTTTCCACCCTGCACACGAATCCCGTGGGCCTCCCACTTCCTAACTAACGCTAGTGTAGTGTAGCCCCAGCGATTCCCTAGGCCTAGGCCTATTCTATTTCCGTGACAGTGGTCCTTATACCACTTACTTAGTATATGGTTTGCGTGGCCCCTAGGGCCTAACTGTATTACTTACCTGTGTGACTTAATGTATGCTTAAATAAGACTGTGTTGTACTTACCTCTAATCTCATAAAGAGTGCTGAGGGTTTGACTAGAATAAATACACTTTATTTTATATATATATCTGTTGTGGTGTCCTTTCATTTGGTATTCAAGGTATTATATATGGTATCACAGCTGGCTTCACATGCCATTCAGAGTTTAGCCTAAGACTGCTCTTGTCCATGCTACCACTAGGATAGCTGGTCTATAAGGTTGTCTTTACAACCAATCACCATAAGGGTATTTGGACTGATATAAGGTGTACACTAGAACTAGTGACATCATACATCAGGCCAACTTCTCACATTGGTGAGCAGCGGTTGGGATCTGAGCTTGCTGTTGTAATACCATTGTAATCTTGAGATACTAAATTGAAAGATCACACAGATATTGTCTAGGTACATATAACATAGATTATAATACTTAAGTCCTACTGGACTTAGTAGTTGTAGGTTGAAGGGAGTAACACACCCTGACTACAACTACTAGAGAGGTTTAGTAGAAACAACTAGTGTAGGTAGGTGCACACACCACACCCTCACTAGATCATGTCTCTGAGAGGAGATCAAGTAGATGCTCTCTCAGGAGGGTCAGGTCTGCAGAAGACCCCCTCTAGATATGATACCTTAACATTCCAGGAGATGAGACAATTGTGTACCTCCAGAGGAATAAAACAGGGTGCAAACCCTACCCTCCTTCAGTTAAGGCAACTCCTAGAGGAGTATGATGCTCTTAGGGCCTCTCAGGCAGGTACCCTAGGTACAGAGGATGGTCTACCCACCACAGAGGAGTCAGATGGGGCTTCAGATGGAGAGGTAGACAGCCAGGGCCAAGTAGGAAGACTTAGCCAGGCTAACCTAAGTTTACATGGGAGTTTGCATGGGGTCCCCCCATACAGACCCCCAAGTGGGCTTAACCAGAGAAACAGGAGGGACAGATCCCCTTCAAGGGAATCCATCCACTCCCATGTCTCTAGCATCTCTAGTGTTTCCTCTCACAGGGGAATGACTTCCCCTGAGAGAAAGGAACATGAAGCCAGAATGAGGGAAGCTAATCTGAGGATTCA